>NW_026943824.1:13783803-13916303 GCF_035594765.1 Anolis carolinensis | reverse complement strand
AATGAGTGTATGTCTCACAATCAAGAGAGTCTTTGAATAGAAGAAATACGGCAGTTGGGAATGGCTTACTCACATTATTGTCTGCAATGGGAGATAGAGATACATGGAAATATGGAACATCTGGGCACATCTGGGGAAGGGGATGATGGGCCATGGCTCACCTGATGTTCCCCAGGACAGCGATGGTGAGTCCCAGGGCCAGTCCGTGCGCCAAGGCCGGCTGCAGGCTCCCGGTGCCCTCCGCGTTCTCCACGACCGAAGCGCATCCGATGCAGATGAAGAAGGCGGCGCCCACGGCCTCGGCGGCACAGGGCTGGATGCAGCGCTCGAACCAGGCGGCCCGCAGGGGCCCGGCCTTGCCCTCCGCCTCCGGGTCCTTGATGGACATCTGTCCACATTCCACCTCTGACATGGTGCCCTTCTAGAAAAGAAAAAAGAAAGGCAAAGGCCTTGGATCAACAAGACAGAGCCCCAGGAGTGTACTTTAACAAGGCCTTCGCCTCCTTCTCCTGGCAGAATAGGGCTGGACTGGATGGCCTTCGGGGGTCCCTAATAACTCTAGGGTTCTATGATCCAGTATAGACCATCTGTCGGGAAGGGTTGAATGTTGTCCTTCCGGCCTTAATGGCCCTTGGGGATCCCTAACGACTCTAGGGTTCTAGGATTCTATAACCCGGTTTCACTCCATGAACCTTCAAATACTTATGAGGCTGAATGGCCATCTGTAAGGAAGGGTTGAATGGTGCCTAGCAGAACAGGCCTAGACTGGATGGCCCTTGGGAGGCCCTTCCAACTCTAGGATTCTAAGACTCTATAACCTGGTTTCATGCCATGAACAGTCTAATACGTATGAGGCTGGATGGCCATCTGTAAGGAAGGGTTGAATGGTGCCTAGCAGAACAGGCCTAGACTGGATGGCCCTTGGGAGTCCCTTCCAACTCTAGGGTTCTAAGACTCTATAACCTGGTTTCATGCCATGAACAGTCTAATACGTATGAGGCTGGATGGCCATCTGTAAGGAAGGGTTGAATGGTGTCCTTCCTGCCTTAATGGCCCTTGGGGATTCCTAACGACTCTAGGGTTCTAGGATTCTATAACCCGGTTTCACTCCATGAACCTTCAAATACTTATGAGGCTGAATGGCCATCTGTAAGGAAGGGTTGAATGGTACCTAGCAGAACAGGCCTAGACTGGATGGCCCTTGGGGTTCCCTTCCAACTCTAGGGGTTTTAAGATTCTATAACCCGGTTTCATGCCATGAACCTTCAAATACTTATGAGGCTGAATGGCCCTCTGTAAGGAAGGGTTGAATGGTGCCTAGCAGAACAGGGCTAGACTGGATTGTCTTTGGGGATCCCTAATGATTCCAGGGTTCTGATTCTATAACCCGGTTTCATTCCATGAACCTTCTAATGCTTATGAAGCTGAATGGCCATCTGTAAGGAAGGGTTGAATGGTGTATTTCATGCCTTGCAGAACAGGGCTAGACTGGATGGCCTTTGGGGATTACTAACTCTGGGATTTTGATTCTATAACCCGGTTTCACTCCATGAACCTTACAATGCTTATGAGGATGAATGGCCATCCGTAAGGAAAGGTTGAATGGTGTAGCAGAACAGGGCTGGACTGGATGGCCCTTGAGGGTCCCTGCCAGCTCTAGGGTTCTATGAGTCTATGCCCCCATTTTTCTCTGTGAATGTTCTAAAGCCTATGAGGCGAGATGGCCATCTGTAAGGAAGGGTTGAATGGTGTCTTTCGTGCCTAGCAGAACAGGGCTGGACTGGATGGTCTTTGGGGATCCCTAACGACTCTAGGGTTCTATGATTCTATAGCCTCATTTCTCTCCATGAACCTTCTAATGTCTATGAGGCTAGATCGTCATCTGTAAGGAAGGGTTGAATGGTGTCTTTCGTGCCTAGCAGAACAGAGCTGGACTGGATGGCCTTTGGGGATCCCTAATGACTAGGGTTCTACGATTCTATAGCCCAATTTCTCTCCATGAATTTTCTAACGCCTGTGAGGCTAGATGGCCCTCTGTAAGGAAGTGTTGAATGGTGTCTGTCTTGCCTGGCAAAATAGGGATGGACTGGATGGCCTTTGGGGATCCGTTCTAACTCTAGGGTTTTATGATTCCATTAACCTTTAAATGCCTATGAAGATGGATGACCATCTGCCATGAGTCTCCTTTGTGGAGAGAAAAAGCGGGTTATAAATAAACATTACAACAGCATCAACAACCACAACAGATTCTGCCTTGCAGAAGGAGATCAAACTGGATGGCTTTTGAGGATCACTTCCATCTCTAGGACCTGATGACTCTATGGCCCTATTTTGCCTTTCGTTTCAGACAAAGGGGATCGGACTGGATGGCCTTAGGGGGTCACTTCCATCTCTAGGACCTGATGATCCTATCACTGTATTTCTCTCCATGAACCTTCTAACGGTGCCTTTCAATGGCCGAAGGGGATCGGACTGGATGGCCTTAGGGGGTCACTTCCATCTCTAGGACCTGATGATCCTATCACTGTATTTCTCTCCATGAACCTTCTAACAGTGCCTTTCAATGGCCGAAGGGGATCGGACTGGATGGCCTTAGGGGGTCACTTCCATCTCTAGGACCTGATGATCCTATCACTGTATTTCTCTCCATGAACCTTCTAACGGTGCCTTTCAATGGCCGAAGGGGATCGGACTGGATGGCCTTAGGGGGTCACTTCCATCTCTAGGACCTGATGATCCTATCACTGTATTTCTCTCCATGAACCTTCTAACGGTGCCTTTCAATGGCCGAAGGGGATCGGACTGGATGGCCTTAGGGGGTCACTTCCATCTCTAGGACCTGATGATCCTATCACTGTATTTCTCTCCATGAACCTTCTAACGGTGCCTTTCAATGGCCGAAGGGGATCGGACTGGATGGCCTTAGGAGGTCACTTCCATCTCTAGGACCTGATGATCCTATCACTGTATTTCTCTCCATGAACCTTCTAACGGTGCCTTTCAATGGCCGAAGGGGATCGGACTGGATGGCCTTAGGGGGTCACTTCCATCTCTAGGACCTGATGATCCTATCACTGTATTTCTCTCCATGAACCTTCTAACGGTGCCTTTCAATGGCCGAAGGGGATCGGACTGGATGGCCTTAGGGGGTCACTTCCATCTCTAGGACCTGATGATCCTATCACTGTATTTCTCTCCATGAACCTTCTAACAGTGCCTTTCAATGGCCGAAGGGGATCGGACTGGATGGCCTTAGGGGGTCACTTCCATCTCTAGGACCTGATGATCCTATCACTGTATTTCTCTCCATGAACCTTCTAACGGTGCCTTTCAATGGCCGAAGGGGATCGGACTGGATGGCCTTAGGGGGTCACTTCCATCTCTAGGACCTGATGATCCTATCACTGTATTTCTCTCCATGAACCTTCTAACGGTGCCTTTCAATGGCCGAAGGGGATCGGACTGGATGGCCTTAGGGGGTCACTTCCATCTCTAGGACCTGATGATCCTATCACTGTATTTCTCTCCATGAACCTTCTAACAGTGCCTTTCAATGGCCGAAGGGGATCGGACTGGATGGCCTTAGGGGGTCACTTCCATCTCTAGGACCTGATGATCCTATCACTGTATTTCTCTCCATGAACCTTCTAACAGTGCCTTTCAATGGCCGAAGGGGATCGGACTGGATGGCCTTAGGGGGTCACTTCCATCTCTAGGACCTGATGATCCTATCACTGTATTTCTCTCCATGAACCTTCTAACGGTGCCTTTCAATGGCCGAAGGGGATCGGACTGGATGGCCTTAGGGGGTCACTTCCATCTCTAGGACCTGATGATCCTATCACTGTATTTCTCTCCATGAACCTTCTAACGGTGCCTTTCAATGGCTGAAGGGGATCAGACTGGATGGCCTTAGGGGGTCACTTCCATCTCTAGGACCTGATGATCCTATCACTGTATTTCTCTCCATGAACCTTCTAACGGTGCCTTTCAATGGCCGAAGGGGATCGGACTGGATGGCCTTAGGGGGTCACTTCCATCTCTAGGACCTGATGATCCTATCACTGTATTTCTCTCCATGAACCTTCTAACGGTGCCTTTCAATGGCCGAAGGGGATCGGACTGGATGGCCTTAGGGGGTCACTTCCATCTCTAGGACCTGATGATCCTATCACAGTATTTCTCTCCATGAACCTTCTAACGGTGCCTTTCAATGGCCGAAGGGGATCGGACTGGATGGCCTTAGGGGGTCACTTCCATCTCTAGGACCTGATGATCCTATCACTGTATTTCTCTCCATGAACCTTCTAACAGTGCCTTTCAATGGCCGAAGGGGATCGGACTGGATGGCCTTAGGGGGTCACTTCCATCTCTAGGACCTGATGATCCTATCACTGTATTTCTCTCCATGAACCTTCTAACAGTGCCTTTCAATGGCCGAAGGGGATCGGACTGGATGGCCTTAGGGGGTCACTTCCATCTCTAGGACCTGATGATCCTATCACTGTATTTCTCTCCATGAACCTTCTAACAGTGCCTTTCAATGGCCGAAGGGGATCGGACTGGATGGCCTTAGGGGGTCACTTCCATCTCTAGGACCTGATGATCCTATCACTGTATTTCTCTCCATGAACCTTCTAACGGTGCCTTTCAATGGCTGAAGGGGATCGGACTGGATGGCCTTAGGGGGTCACTTCCATCTCTAGGACCTGATGATCCTATCACAGTATTTCTCTCCATGAACCTTCTAACAGTGCCTTTCAATGGCCGAAGGGGATCGGACTGGATGGCCTTAGGGGGTCACTTCCATCTCTAGGACCTGATGATCCTATCACTGTATTTCTCTCCATGAACCTTCTAACGGTGCCTTTCAATGGCCGAAGGGGATCGGACTGGATGGCCTTAGGGGGTCACTTCCATCTCTAGGACCTGATGATCCTATCACTGTATTTCTCTCCATGAACCTTCTAACGGTGCCTTTCAATGGCTGAAGGGGATCAGACTGGATGGCCTTAGGGGGTCACTTCCATCTCTAGGACCTGATGATCCTATCACTGTATTTCTCTCCATGAACCTTCTAACAGTGCCTTTCAATGGCTGAAGGGGATCGGACTGGATGGCCTTAGGGGGTCACTTCCATCTCTAGGACCTGATGATCCTATCACTGTATTTCTCTCCATGAACCTTCTAACAGTGCCTTTCAATGGCTGAAGGGGATCGGACTGGATGGCCTTAGGGGGTCACTTCCATCTCTAGGACCTGATGATCCTATCACTGTATTTCTCTCCATGAACCTTCTAACGGTGCCTTTCAATGGCCGAAGGGGATCGGACTGGATGGCCTTAGGGGGTCACTTCCATCTCTAGGACCTGATGATCCTATCACTGTATTTCTCTCCATGAACCTTCTAACAGTGCCTTTCAATGGCCGAAGGGGATCGGACTGGATGGCCTTAGGGGGTCACTTCCATCTCTAGGACCTGATGATCCTATCACTGTATTTCTCTCCATGAACCTTCTAACAGTGCCTTTCAATGGCTGAAGGGGATCAGACTGGATGGCCTTAGGGGGTCACTTCCATCTCTAGGACCTGATGATCCTATCACTGTATTTCTCTCCATGAACCTTCTAACAGTGCCTTTCAATGGCCGAAGGGGATCGGACTGGATGGCCTTAGGGGGTCACTTCCATCTCTAGGACCTGATGATCCTATCACTGTATTTCTCTCCATGAACCTTCTAACGGTGCCTTTCAATGGCCGAAGGGGATCGGACTGGATGGCCTTAGGGGGTCACTTCCATCTCTAGGACCTGATGATCCTATCACTGTATTTCTCTCCATGAACCTTCTAACGGTGCCTTTCAATGGCCGAAGGGGATCGGACTGGATGGCCTTAGGGGGTCACTTCCATCTCTAGGACCTGATGATCCTATCACTGTATTTCTCTCCATGAACCTTCTAACGGTGCCTTTCAATGGCCGAATGGGATCGGACTGGATGGCCTTAGGGGGTCACTTCCATCTCTAGGACCTGATGATCCTATCACTGTATTTCTCTCCATGAACCTTCTAACGGTGCCTTTCAATGGCTGAAGGGGATCAGACTGGATGGCCTTAGGGGGTCACTTCCATCTCTAGGACCTGATGATCCTATCACTGTATTTCTCTCCATGAACCTTCTAACGGTGCCTTTCAATGGCTGAAGGGGATCGGACTGGATGGCCTTAGGGGGTCACTTCCATCTCTAGGACCTGATGATCCTATCACTGTATTTCTCTCCATGAACCTTCTAACGGTGCCTTTCAATGGCCGAAGGGGATCGGACTGGATGGCCTTAGGGGGTCACTTCCATCTCTAGGACCTGATGATCCTATCACTGTATTTCTCTCCATGAACCTTCTAACGGTGCCTTTCAATGGCTGAAGGGGATCAGACTGGATGGCCTTAGGGGGTCACTTCCATCTCTAGGACCTGATGATCCTATTACTGTATTTCTCTCCATGAACCTTCTAACAGTGCCTTTCAATGGCCGAAGGGGATCGGACTGGATGGCCTTAGGGGGTCACTTCCATCTCTAGGACCTGATGATCCTATCACTGTATTTGTCTCCATGAACCTTCTAACGGTGCCTTTCAATGGCCGAATGGGATCAGACTGGATGGCCTTAGGGGGTCACTTCCATCTCTAGGACCTGATGATCCTATCACTGTATTTCTCTCCATGAACCTTCTAACAGTGCCTTTCAATGGCCGAAGGGGATCGGACTGGATGGCCTTAGGGGGTCACTTCCATCTCTAGGACCTGATGATCCTATCACTGTATTTCTCTCCATGAACCTTCTAACGGTGCCTTTCAATGGCTGAAGGGGATCAGACTGGATGGCCTTAGGGGGTCACTTCCATCTCTAGGACCTGATGATCCTATCACTGTATTTCTCTCCATGAACCTTCTAACAGTGCCTTTCAATGGCTGAAGGGGATCAGACTGGATGGCCTTAGGGGGTCACTTCCATCTCTAGGACCTGATGATCCTATCACTGTATTTCTCTCCATGAACCTTCTAACAGTGCCTTTCAATGGCCGAAGGGGATCGGACCGGATGGCCTTAGGGGGTCACTTCCATCTCTAGGACCTGATGATCCTATCACTGTATTTCTCTCCATGAACCTTCTAACGGTGCCTTTCAATGGCCGAAGGGGATCGGACTGGATGGCCTTAGGAGGTCACTTCCATCTCTAGGACCTGATGATCCTATCACTGTATTTCTCTCCATGAACCTTCTAACAGTGCCTTTCAATGGCTGAAGGGGATCGGACTGGATGGCCTTAGGGGGTCACTTCCATCTCTAGGACCTGATGATCCTATCACTGTATTTCTCTCCATGAACCTTCTAACGGTGCCTTTCAATGGCCGAAGGGGATCGGACTGGATGGCCTTAGGGGGTCACTTCCATCTCTAGGACCTGATGATCCTATCACTGTATTTCTCTCCATGAACCTTCTAACGGTGCCTTTCAATGGCTGAAGGGGATCGGACTGGATGGCCTTAGGAGGTCACTTCCATCTCTAGGACCTGATGATCCTATCACTGTATTTCTCTCCATGAACCTTCTAACGGTGCCTTTCAATGGCTGAAGGGGATCGGACTGGATGGCCTTAGGAGGTCACTTCCATCTCTAGGACCTGATGATCCTATCACTGTATTTCTCTCCATGAACCTTCTAACGGTGCCTTTCAATGGCCGAAGGGGATCGGACTGGATGGCCTTAGGGGGTCACTTCCATCTCTAGGACCTGATGATCCTATCACTGTATTTCTCTCCATGAACCTTCTAACGGTGCCTTTCAATGGCTGAAGGGGATCGGACTGGATGGCCTTAGGGGGTCACTTCCATCTCTAGGACCTGATGATCCTATCACTGTATTTCTCTCCATGAACCTTCTAATGGTGCCTTTCTGGATGGTCTCCTCCAACTCTAGGATTTTAGGATTCCATGAACCCAGAACGAATTCCCTTTCTAATTACTTTCTGAAAGTAACTTCCCCAGCCCTGGCTTACATCCAGCTCAGGCGGCCAGAGGAATGCAGCCTCCAACTTGGGACAATGGGTCTGTCAACACCTTGCTTGGACTCTTAGACCGGTGCGTCCTGAACACGGGGCAAGTCCTTGGCAGCGCATTGCCCCCATTGTCCTGCCCACACCAGATCTGCACATGCCCGCCTTTGAAATGCAAGCCGCACATGCCAAGGAGAGGGGGACACAATAGGCACCCAGCTCAAAATAATAATAATGCGCTTGTATCAGTCCAAAATACACCTAGCCAAGACTTTGGTTTCGGAGAGGAGTTGCCAAATACTCCTGGTCGGCGGAGCATGGAGTTCCAAAAGAGAACAGCCATGACATCACAGTTGCAAATACGCCAAACTGTGTGCAGAATCCATGCGCTTCATTTGCCAGGGCTCCTGGGATTTATAGTTTGGCCAGGCACCAGCACTCTTTGGCAGAGAAAGTTAATACAGACTTTGCAACACTGCAACTGCCATGATTCCCAAAAGTAAAAACTACAAGTCCCACAATCCCCTAGCATTAAGTCATAAATGATTCCGGCTCTTGGGAAACCACAAGTCCCATGATTCTAACATTTAGCCATTGCATTTCAAAGGGCTTGTTATGCAATCATAGGGTGCAAGAAATGAGCCATGGCAGTTCTAGGGGTGCCAAGCTGCAGTGTAAATACACCCCTTGTATTATTATTATTATTATTATTATTATTATTATTATTATTATTATTATTACAAGGGGTGCATTTACACTGCACAATTAATGCAGTTGGACCCCTGATTTGGACCTTGTGGAACTACAAATTCCAGGATTCTATGGCAATGAGCCATGGCAGTTCTAGGGGTGCCAAACTGCAGTGTAAATACACCCCTTGTATTATTATTATTATTATTATTATTATTATTATTATTATTACAAGGGGTGCATTTACACTGCACAATTAATGCAACTGGACCTTGTTTGGACCTTGCGGAACTACACATTCCAGGATTCTATGGCAATGAGCCATGGCAGTTCTAGGGGTGCAAAACTGCAGTGTAAATACACCCCTTGTATTATTATTATTATTATTATTATTATTATTATTATTACAAGGGGTGCATTTACACTGCACAATTAATGCAGTTGGACCTTGTTTGGACCTTGTAGAACTACAGATTCCAGGAGTCTATGGCAATGAGCCATGGCAGTTCTAGGGGTGCCAAGCTGCAGTGTAAATACACCCCTTGTATTATTATTATTATTATTATTATTATTATTACAAGGGGTGCATTTACACTGCACAATTAATGCAGTTGGACCTCGTTTGGACCTTGTGGAACTACAAATTCCAGGATTCTATGGCAATGAGCCATGGCAGTTCTAGGGGTGCCAAACTGCAGTGTAAATACACCCCTTGTATTATTATTATTATTATTATTATTATTATTACAAGGGGTGCATTTACACTGCACAATTAATGCAGTTGGACCTCGTTTGGACCTTGTGGAACTACAAATTCCAGGATTCTATGGCAATGAGCCATGGCAGTTCTAGGGGTGCCAAACTGCAGTGTAAACACACTCCTTGTATTATTATTATTATTATTATTATTATTATTATTATTATTATTATTACAAGGGGTGCATTTACACTGTACAATTAATGCAGTTGGACCTGGTTTGGACCTTGCGGAACTACAACTCCCAGGATCCCATAACACTAAGCCGGGGCAATTAAAGCAGTACCATACAGTGAAGATGCACCCAGAAAAGGCTATGGACCTTGTGAAACTACAACTCCCAGGGTCCTATACCACTGAACCATGGCACTGGAAGTGGTGCCAAACTGCAGTCATTGTACAGTATGGAGAAAGCCATTGAAGGCTATAGATCTTGCAAAACTATAACTCCCAGGGCCCCATAGCATTGAGCAGTGGCAGCTTAAGTGGCTCCAAATTGCATTCATTCCACAGTGGAGATGCTCCCAGAGAAGGTTATTATGGACTTGGCAGAACTGCAACTCCCAGGATCCTGTATTATTATTATTATTATTATTATTATTATTATTATTATTATTATTATTATTATTGATACAGCAAACAAGATAGATATGCTGGATTTCGTTACCCAAAATCACAAGTCGAACACTTCCCAAGTGTCTAGGACTGTGTGATGTATTTTCGGATGATGCTACAGATCCCAGTAGGGTGGCCTTTTGCAGTTGGCAGATCGTGATTTTGTCAATGTCTATGGTTTCCAAATGCCGGCTGAGATCTATTATTATTATTATTATTATTATTATTATTATTATTATTATTATTTTATTATGACACAGCAAACAAGATAGATATGCTCGATTTCATATCACAAAATCACAAGTCGCACACTTCCCAAGTGTCTAGGACTGTGTGATGTATATTATTATTATTATTATTATTATTATTATTATTATTATTATTATTATGACACAGCAAACAAGATAGATATGCTGGATTTCATATCACAAAATCACAAGTCGAACACTTCAAGTGTCTAGGACTGTGTGATGTATATTATTATTATTATTATTATTATTATTATTTTATTATGAAACAGCAAACAAGATAGATATGCTGGATTTCATATCACAAAATCACAAGTCGAACACTTCCCAAGTGTCTAGGACTGTGTGATGTATATTATTATTATTATTGTTATTATTAATAATAATAATAATAATGTGTGATGTATATTATTATTATTATTAATAATAATAATAATAATACAAGGGATGCATTAACACTGCAGAATTAATACAGTTGGACCTTGTTTGGACCTTGTGGAACTACAATTCCCAGTATCCCATAACACTAATCCGGGGCAATTAAAGCAGTGCCAAACTGCATTCCATTCTACAGTGGAGATGTGCCCACCCATTGACCTTGCAAAACTACAACTCCCAGAGCAGTGAGTCATGGCAATTAAAGCAGGTCAAATGGCATGTGTGGATGCAGCCAGTGAAGGCTATGGAGCTGGCAAAACTACAACTCCCAAGGGCTCCATAACACTGAACCGTGGCATTGTAGGCAAACCCTTTTAAAAGGCAAATCTTGCATTTTCTAGCACGCCAGCCTAGCCAAGCGAAGGTTCTAGGTGCGAATGCTGGCTGCCCCTAGGCCACTCACCTGCGGTCACTTATTCCGTTTGTCCTGAGCGTCCTGAGCAGTGTCCTTTCTGTCCGGCGCCTCTTGGCAGAATGGCCCTTCATTGGCGAAAGAGCCTCCTTATCTCGGCCCAATGTTGGCACACTCCCTCTCTGACCTGTGGCAAAAAAAGGGGAGGGGGAATAGAAAGGGAGAAAAAATATATTGCTGTAAAAGCCGAGAAAAAGAGGGTGGGAGGAAAAGCTGTTTATTCCTCGGGGAGGATCTATAGGTCAAGGATATTATTTCTTTTTCCAGAGCCCTGAGCCAAGTTTGCATGCCAACCGGGCGCAGGAATGCCATCCATACAGGTGCAAAGCAAGCTGTTTTTTATTTTCCCCGTGCCAAAACCCAAACTATTTCTCTATAGACGAACCAACATAATAAATGACTATTATAGCATTTATTATTGTCCCGTAAAGGGCAGCTTGTAAAAGGCAAAGGCGGCCGGGTTTAGCCACTTGTCACCCGAAAGCCCATAAAGCCCGGCTTGTAAAAGGCAAAACTTGGGCCTTATGTGTTGTCGAAGGCTTTCATAGCCGGAATCACTGAGTTGCTGACAGTTTTTCAGGCTGAATGGCCATGTTCCAGTAGCATTCCCTCCTGACGTTTTGCCTGCATCTGTGGCTAACGGCGTCTTCAGATGTTCTGTTGGCAGTGAAGCAAGTGGAGTGTGTATATATATATATATACATACAGTAGAGTCTCACTTATGAAGCAGCCAGGCTTTGAAGCTGCAAGGTCACTCCTTGGAAAGTAATGAGTATTGTCGCCAAATTGGTGTGATTTGGCCGAGTGGTTTTATTGTTAACTCGGTCCTAATTATGCACATTACATTTTAATATACAGTAGAGTCTCGCTTATCCAACGTTTTGGATTATCCAACACATTTTTGTAGTCAATGTTTTCAATGTATCGTGATATTTTGATGCTAAATTCGTAAATACAGTAATTACAACATAACATTACTGCGTATTGAACTACTTTTTCTGTCAAATTTGTTGTATAACATGATGTTTTGGTGCTTCATTTGTGAAATCATAACCTAATTTGATGTTTAATAGGCTTTTCCTTGATCAGTCCTTATAATCCAAGATATTCGCTTATCCAAGCTTCTGCCGGCCCGTTTAGCTTGGATTAGTGAGACTCTACTGCAGGGGTCCCCAAACTAAGGCCCGGGGGCCGGATGCGGCCCTCCGAGGTCATTTACCTGGCCCCCGCCCTCAGTTTTATAATATAATATTTTGTATATACATATAATATTGATAATAATATTATAATGTAATACAATATAACACTAATAATAATACCATATAATAATATTAAATATATATTCTATATTACATATAATATTACTAATAATATTACAGTATAGTGGTATAGTTCAATATAGTAATATATAATGCTAATATTGTGCTATGCTAATAATATAATATATTGTATGTACATAGAATTTGTAAGTCACTCTGAGTCCCCTTTGGGGTGAGAAGGGTGTGATATAAATGTAGTAAATAAATGCAGTAAATAAATAAATAATAAATAAATAAATACATTTTAGACTTGGGCTCACCCAAAGTCTGAAATGACTTGAAGGCACACAACAACAACAACAACAACAACAACCCTAATTAACTTGACTATCTTATTGGCCAGAAGCAGGACCACACTTCCCATTGAAATCCTGATAAATATATGTTGGTTAAAATTGTTTTTATTTTTAAATATTGTATTGTTCTTTCATTGTTCTTGTTGTTGTTGTTTTTGCACTACAAATAAGACATATGCAGTGTGCATCGGAATTTGTATTTTTTTCAAATGATAATCCGGCCCCTCAACAGTCTGAAGGATTGTGGACCGGCCCTTGGCTTAAAAAGTTTGGGGACCCCTGCTCTACTGTATGTATGTGTGTGTGTGTATATATATATATATATATATATATATATATATATATATATACCTGTGCAATAATGTCCATGTCTGTTTAAACAAGTGTAAATGTTGCAACTGGGAGGCTTGAATAGCATTGAGTAGCCATGAAGCTGCAAAGTCAATCAGTGAGGGCATCTGCATGGAGGTAGCCTGGCTTGAATAGTATTGAATAGCCATGAAGCTGCAAAGTCAACCAGTGAGGGTATTTGCATGGAGGTAGCCTGGCCTGAAAAGTATTGAGTAGCCATGAAGCTGCAAAGTCAATCAGTGAGGGTATCTGCATAGACATAGCCAGGCTTGAATAGCATTGAGTAGCCATGATGCTGCAAAGTCAATCAGTGAGGGTATTTGCATGGAGGTAGCCTGGCTTGAATTGCATTGAGTAGCCATGACGCTGCAAAGTCAACCAGTGAGGGTATTTGCATGGAGGTAGCCTGGCCTGAATAGTATTGAGTAGCCATGAAGCTGCAAAGTCAATCAGTGAGGGTATCTGCATAGACATAGCCAGGCTTGAATAGCATTGAGTAGCCATGAAGCTGCAAAGTCAATCAGTGGGGGCATCTGCATGGAGGTAGCCTGGCTTAAATAGCATTGAGTAGCCATGATGCTGCAAAGTCAATCAGTGGGGGCATCTGCATGGAGGTAGCCTGGCTTGAATAGCATTGAGTAGCCATGATGCTGCAAAGTCAATCAGTGGGGGCATCTGCATGGAGGTAGCCTGGCTTGAATAGCATTGAGTAGCCATGATGCTGCAAAGTCAATCAGTGGGGGCATCTGCATGGACGTAGCCTGGCTTGAATAGCATTGAGTAGCCATGATGCTGCAAAGTCAATCAGTGGGGGCATCTGCATGGAGGTAGCCTGGCTTAAATAGCATTGAGTAGCCATGAAGCTGCAAAGTCAATCATGCATAGACGTAGCTTGGCTTAAATAGTACTGAGTAGCCGTGATGCTGCAAAGTCAATCAGTGACGGTATCTGCATGAAGGTAGCCTGGCCTCTGTTGCCTGGAGGCACCCTCTGTTTGGATGCAAGGCAGCTGAGGGGCAAAAGGAAGGGGCCTGAGACTATTAGGAATTATGGGAGTTGAAGTCCAAAACACCTGGAGGACCTAAGTTTGCCCGTGATTTTGTTACATAGTGTAATGATGGAGACGTGCTGTTTGTCATTTAAGGCAATTTCGTATCTGCTTCGGAGGCAACCATGGGAATCCTTGATGCCTGCCATAAAGATAGGAAATCCAGGAACTTTGTTGTTCTTAAAGTTTAAATTCCGGAAGACCTTTATTTGCCCTGTCGGCTGCAGAGAAGATTTAGTTATTTTACTCTAAGGCGAAGGCCATCTGGCTTTAGCTTGGGTCACGGAACGGAGACAACTTTGGTCGCTGTGGTGGAACTGTGATGTCTGGTGTGCTGTGTTCCAGAACTTTGTCAGTCTGGATTCGCAAGTCCCACAGTATCTTTGCGTGCTCATTTTCCAATACTTTTGCAGGTTTGTGATCCCACCAGTTCTTTACTTCTGGGAGGTGGTACTTGAGGCATAAGTTCCAATGGATCATTTGGGCCACATAGTTGTGCCTCTGTTTGTAGTCTGTCTGTGCGATTTTCTTACAGCAGCTGAGGATGTGATCAATGGTTTCGTCGGTTTCCTTGCACAGTCTGCCTTTTGGGTCATCAGCTAATTTTTCGATCTTGGCCTGAATGGCCTTTGTTCTGATGTCTTGCTCCTGGGCTGCAAGGATCAGGCCTTCTGTCTCCTTCTTCAGGGTCCCATTCGTGAGCCAGAGCCAGGTCTTCTCCTTATCAGCTTTTCCTTTAATTTTGTCAAGGAACCTTCCATGTAATGTTATGTTGTGCCAGCTGTCAGCTCTAGTTTGTAGTGTGGCTTTCTTGTACTGGTTTTTTGTTGTTGTTGTTGTTATTATTATTATTATTATTATTATTAGGTAAGGTTAAAGGTTTTCCCCTGACATTAAGTCCAGTCATGACCGACTCTGAGGGTTGGTGCTCATCTCTATTTCTAAGCCGAAGAGCCAGCATTGTCGATAGACACCTCCAAAGTCATGTGGCTGGCATGACTGCATGGAGCGCTGTTACCTTCCCGCCGGAGCAGTACCTATTGATCTACTCACATTGGCATGTTTTTGAACTGCTAGGTTTGCAGAACATGGGGCCGAAGTTTGCCCATGCCTGGTGTAGACACATTCTGGTTCTTCCCAATCAGAGCCCAAACCCGATCTCTTGAGTGCTTACTTAAGGAACAATTGCAAAAGAATGGTGCGTGGGCCTGCCTTAGGAAGTCCGATAGACAATGTGGGTTTGTTGCTTTATCTCCTAAGCAAATACCTGCTGCAGGATCTAGGAAGCCGGAGGGTCCGGTCCTGTATCAGCCGATGCCGTAATTACAAATAGATCGCCAATTAATTTTAAGGCACACAAATGTATCTGAGCAATGTATCTGAACTCCTCTATGTTCCCACCAGAAAACCAGTGAGTGACGTAGGAAACTACGTAGTTGTCGTCCCATTGGCATTCTATCGGATAGAGATAGATTAGATGCCTTATTACTAATGGGGAAACTGAGGAAGGTAGACAAAGGTAAGTCCAGATGTGTCCAACTCTGGGGGTTGGTGCTCATTCTCCATTTCTAAGCTGAAGAGCTGGCGTTGTCCGTAGACACCTCCAAAGTCATGTGGCCGGCATGATTGCATGGAGTGCCATTACCTTCCCGCTGGAGCGGTACCTATTGGTCTACTCACACTCTGGGGGTTGGTGCTCATCTCCATTTCTAAGCCGAAGAGCCAGCGTTGTCCATAGACACCTCCAAGGTCATGTGCATGGAGCACCGTTACCTTCCCGCCGGAGCGGTACCTATTGATCTACTCACATTTGCATGTTTTTGAACTGTTAGGTTGGCAGAAGCTGGAGCTAACAGTGGGTGCTCACTCCACTCCCCGGATTTGAACCTTTGACCTTTCGCTCCGCAAGTTCAGCAGCTCAGCGCTTTAACACGCTGCACCACCAACACCGCAAATATTGTGGGAGTGCACCTCCCATTGTTCCTTAACTGGATTGGCTGGATAGGGCTCTAATTAATAATAATAATAATAATAATAATAATTATTATTATTATTATTATTATTATTATTATTATTATTATTATCAACACAACGACGTTGTATGGCACAGCAAACAAGATAGATATGCTGGATTTCGTTTCGCAAAACCACAAGTCGAACACTTCCCAAGTGTCTAGGACTGTGTGATGTATTTTCTGATGATGTGTGCAGATCCCAGTAGGGTGGCCTTTTGCAGTTGGCAGATGGTGATTTTGTCAATGTCTATTGTTTCCAAATGCCGGCTGAGATCTTTTGGCACGGCACCCAGTGTGCCCATCACCACCGGGACCACCTGCACTGGTTTCTGCCAGAGTCTTTGAAGTTCAATCTTGAGGTCCTGATAGCGGCTGAGTTTTTCCTGTTGTTTTTCATCTATGCGACTGTCACCTGGGATGGCAACATCAATGATCCAAACCTTGTTCTTTTCCACAACTGTGATGTCTGGTGTGTTGTGTTCCAGAACTTTGTCAGTCTGGATTCGGAAGTCCCACAGTATCTTTGCGTGTTCATTTTCCAATACTTTTGCAGGTTTGTGATCCCACCAGTTCTTTGCTGCTGGGAGGTGGTACTTGAGGCATAAGTTCCAATGAATCATTTGGGCCACATAGTTGTGCCTCTGTTTGTAGTCTGTCTGTGCGATTTTCTTACAGCAGCTGAGGATATGATCCATGGTTTCGTCGGTTTCCTTGCACAGTCTGCATTTTGGGTCATCAGCTGATTTTTCAATCTTGGCCTTAATGGCATTTGTCCTGATGTCTTGCTCCTGGGCTGCAAGGATCAGGCCTTCCGTCTCCTTCTTCAGGGTCCCATTCGTGAGCCAGAGCCAGGTCTTCTCCTTATCAGCTTTTCCTTCAATTTTGTCAAGGAACTTTCCATGCAGTGTTTTGTTGTGCCAGCTGTCAGCTCTAGTTTGTAGTGTGGTTTTCTTGTACTGGTTTTTTGTCTGCTGTGTTTTGAGGAGTTTCTGATTTTTGACTTCAATCAAAGCAGGTTCTTCACTTTGCTTTCCATATTCTGCCAGGGCATGTTCTTCTTCTTTGACTGCTTGTTTGACTTGTAAGAGTCCTCTGCCCCCTGATCTTCTAGGCAGATATAGCCAGTCAACATCACTGCGAGGATGCAGTGAATGATGAATGGTCATGAGTTTTCTTGTTTTTCTGTCCAAATTGTCCAGTTCTACCTGTGTCCAGTTTATAATGCCAGCAGTATATCTTATGACAGGTATGGCCCAGGTGTTTATGGTCTTGATGGTGTTGCCTCCATTGAGCTTGCTTTTGAGAATTTTTCTGACCCTTTGTGTGTATTCTTTGCTGACCACAGTTTTCACATGTTCATGCTTGATGTTGTCCAGCTGTAATATGCCCAGATATTTATAGGCCTCTGGTTGGTGACACTTTATTGTTTGGCCATTGGGCATATTTATGCCCTCACTTTCAATGATTTTTCCCTTCTTCAATGCCACTGTCGAACATTTGTCCAAACCAAACTCCATGTTGATATCAGTGCTAAAAATTTTATTATTATTATAATTATTATTATTATTATTATTATTATTATTATTATTATTATTATCATTATTATTTTTGTATGACACAGCAAACAAGATAGATATGCTGGATTTCGTATCACAAAATCACAAATCGAACACTTCCCAAGTGTCAAATACGTCACACAGTCCTAGACACTTGGGAAGTGTTCGACTTGTGATTTTGTGATACGAAATCCAGCATGTCTATCTTGTTTGCTGTGTCATAATAAAATAATAATAATAATAATAATAATAATAATAATAATGATACTTTATTTTTCTATCTCGCCAAAGGGACTCAGGGCGGATAACATGGGGCCAAGCCCAAAACAGAAATAAAATGTGACAATATAAATAACTAAAAACAGTATCATCATAACATTAAGATATTAGTGTGGTGATGCTTCACACCAAGGGCACGTCTATCTATCTCTATATATAAAAGGGTAATGAAATTTCGGCCTAGGAGAAAACAACAAAACGACACATCCCAGAAACACTAAACTTGGCAGCACAACCCCTCATCCATGCCTCTACGTTCATACAACAAAAAGAAAAATAAAGTCCTAAATAGAGGGAGAGCAATAATTGTTTTTATCCAATTGCTGCCAGTTAGAAGGCTAAGCTCTGCCCACTTGGTCTCCTAGTAACCCTCTCAGCCCAGGGCACAGGCAGAGTTAGGCCTCACTTAGGCCTCTTCCACACTGCCTATAAAATACAGATTATCTGATTTGAACTGGATTATATGGCAGTGTAGACTCAAGGCCCTTCCACACAGCTATATAACCCATTTATAATGGACTTAATGTAAGGTAAAACTTTTACCTTTACCATAACTACCACCAATTCCTCAAGACTTTATTTCCCATACCACCAGACTTCGCCACAGCAACGCGTGGCCGGACACAACTAGTACTGTATATAATGTCATGAGATCACAATTCGGTGGCCCCAAGACTCGAAATAGTCGAAGCCCATGACTTCTAAGGGCAACGCTATGATTCCAAATGGTGGCCCAATTATTCCAAATGGTGAAGCCATGACTTCAAAGGGCCACCCCAAGACTCCAAAGGGAACCAAAGGCTCCAAAGGGCCACCCAAAACCTCTGTACCTTTCACCCGGGCAGCGAACCCTGTTCAGAAATGGCATCTTCCTCCTCCTCCGCAGCATAGATAAGAGAAGCAAAGGGAATGCCATCCGTCTACGTTAACGCCAACAACGATTTAATTAGGAGCCTCTTTTCCGCGCTTGACAGCTTGCCATCCCCTGGGCATCAGGCCGCCAGATGGTCCTTTGATTCGGGCATCATGGGTTGCGTGTGCGAGTTTCCCTGCAAATATTTCCGTCCTCACGCACGTTGGAGTATCTCCTACTTGGACCCATCCACACGATGGACTTATAGTGCTTTTATTCCACTTTAATTGCCATGGCTCTCTCCTGTAGTCCTTCCTTTGCACTCACCAAAGCCCACCGGGATGTGTATCCGTTCCCACCATCCACTAGTCAATATAGAGAACGTGATGGGATTTGTATTCCGTAGGCCTCTGGGAATGTGTGCCCAGAACTAGAGCTAGGAAAAATTATTATTTTGGACCACGATTTGCTTGTTAAAATCCAGAAAATCATTCAGGGATCTCTCTCCTCCAATCAAAGGTATTCGGAGACCCATGTTTCTTTATATGTGATGTTTGGAAACCCATGTTCCTTGTTTAGTGATGTTCAGAAACCAAAGATCCTCAGTGATAGGTCAGAGTCCCATGTTTGGAGACTCATATCCTTCAGCCGGTGATGTTCAAGGACCACGTTCTTCATTCATTAGTGTTCATTGGTGTTTGGAGACCAGTGTTCCTCGTTTATTAGTGTTCAGAGACCCATCTTAATCCATTGTTGGTATTAGAGACCCATGTTCCTTGTTCATTCCTGTTTGAAGACTCATGCTCCTTGTTCACTGGGGTTTATAGACTTGTTTTCCTCAACTAATGGTGTTGAAAGACCCATGTTCCTGGTTCATTGGTGTTCAGAGAGCCATATTCTTTTCTTCATTGGGGTTTGGAGGCCCATGTTTTTTGTTCATAGGTATTTGGAGACCCATGTTCCTCACAGTGTTCAGAGACCCATCTTCCACAATTGGTGGCATCAAGAGACCCATGTCCTCTTTACTTGGTGTTCAGAGGCCCAAGTCCATTCATCCTTGGTACTTGAATTCCATGTTCCTGATCATTGCTGTTTGAAGGCCCATGTTCCTGATCATTGCTGTTTGAAAGCCCATGTTCCTTGTTAACTGGGGTTCAGAAACCCATGTTCTTCATTCACTGGTGTTCAGAGATCCATGTTCTTCATTCATTGGTATTTGAAGATCCATGTTCCTGGTTCATTGCCTTTTGAAGGCCTCTATTTCATATTCACTGGAGGTCAGAGACCCATGTTCCTCATTTGCTGGTGTTCAGAGAGCTATGTTCCTCCCCTGTTCCTCCTTCATTGGTGTTTGGAGACCCATGTTCCTCATTCATGGAGGTTCAGAAACCCATGTTCTTCATTCATTGGGGTTTGGAGATCCCAATTTATCAGTTTTCAGAGGCCCATGTTCCTCACTCATTAGTCTCATGTTCTTCATTCATTGGTGTTTCGGGACCCCCATTTGTCATTCACTGATGTTCAGAGACCCATGTTCTTCATTCATTGGGTTCAGTGGCCCATGTCCTCATTCACTGGTGTTCAGAAACTCATGTTCCTCATTTATTAGTGTTCAGAGATCCATGTTCCTCATTCATTGGTGTTCGGAGACCCATGTTCTTCATTCATTGGTCTCAGAGACCTGTGTTCCTCCCCTGTTCTTCCTTCATTGGTGCTTGGAGACCCATGTTCCTCATTCATTGAGGTTCAGAGACCCATGTTCTTCATTCATTGGTCTCAGAGACCTGTCTTCCTCCCCTGTTCTTCCTTCATTGGAGTTTGGAGACCCATGTTCCTCATTCATTGAGGTTCAGAGACCCATGTTCCTCATTCATTGAGGTTTGGAAACCCATGTTCCTCACTCATGTTCTTCATTCATTGGTATTTGGGGACCCCCATTTCTCATTCACTGGTATTCAGAGACCCATTTTCTTCATTCACTGGTGTTCAGAGACCCATGTTCCTCATTCATTAGTGTTCAGAAACCCGTGTTCCCCATTTATTAGTGTTTGGAGACCCATGTTCCTCATTCATTGGAGTTCAGAGAGCCATCTTCTTCATTCACTGGTATTCAGAGGCCCCTGTTCCTCATTCATTGGTGTTGGGAGGCCCATGTTTCTTCTCCCTGCCTTCCGGCTGGTGAAATTCCAGGCTTGTCCTCCCAGGATAATAATTGACACAGTCCCTGCTTTAAAGGGCGATAAAGGAGGCCAAACTCCCCTGACCCTGCCTTATCTTGGCCCCGGTTATTGGGTTCCGAAGGTTACACAACTCGCATTGAGCGCGAGAGAGATCTCAGGAGCAAACCTTGCGGCAGATAGGCCAGTTTATGGGATCGCTATGAACATTTACAGGTGTTATTATGAAACCCATCGATTTTTTTACAGCGGGCCATAAATACAAGTGGAATTTTCCAAACGAGTCGGATTGCGGTTTCCTCTGTCCAAACATTGCAAGGAGACATCCAACCTCCCTTTAAAGATCTCCAAAACGGGAGAGCCCACCGCCCTCCAAAAAGCCATTTATTCCACTTTTGATCCACTCCTACAGCGAGAACATGTTCTGCGTGGAATCTCTTTCCCTGTCATTTGGATCCGTTGCTTCATGTTCTTGTCTCCCGAGCAGCACGAAAGAAGCCTGCCTCATCCTCTTCTACCTGACATCCTTTCAGCTATTTAAAGATAACCCCCCCTCCCTCCCTCCGTCATGTCAATTTGTTGTCTTCTCTTCTTTAGGATGAACGTTCCCAGATCTCTAAACCAACCCAAAATAGGGCTTCTGATTTCCATCTTGGCTCATCTTCATCGCTCCGTTTTGGACGCCTCTCGCTTCATCAACCTCCTTTAGGAACTGCATTTCCAAAAGCTGAAGTTTTATGCAAACGCCTTGCCAGAAGTTTGGGGATGAAGGAAAAATTATTGGTGCCGGGTCCTTGCATATGGATTGCCTTCTTTTTTTTCCCCATTTATTTCATTTATTTCAGTTTTTTATTTAAATTATTGAAAAATTTTGAATTTTACATATTCAGTACTTAAAACTTATACATTCTTTAACAAATTTGCAATACAGAGTTATGTATATCATAGCTCCTATGGTATTTTCACTCTCTAACTATATTACATACTCATATTATTTACCTTTTGTTACCCTTCACCCCAGACCAGCCAATTACAATATTTATTTCCAAAATTTCATTGTTTCTTTTACAGGTTTTTCCCCCTTTCCTTCTACGTATACAAACTCTATAAATTTTCCCCATATCTTCCCAAAATCATCCTTTTTTAATAACCCTCTTTTAATTTTAATATTACATATCAATTTATCATTTATCACAATATCCCAAATCTCCTTATACCATTCTTCCAATTGGCACTCCTCACTTCCTTTCCATTTTTTGGCTATTAACAATCTTGCTGCCGTTACCAAGTTGGCGATTAGTTCCTTTAACTCTTTTGATATTTGAATATTATCCATAAATGACAACAGTGCTATTTCAGGCGTTCCCATTATTTCTGTTTTGGTGATTCCCTTTATTTCTTTAAAAACATTCTCCCAAAATTTTTGAACATATTTACAGAACCACCACATATGTATATATATTTTAAAAAATTTGGGGGGGGGGGGGGGAGAGGAAAAATTAATGAAACATTAAGCGACGATTAGAGAATGGGCCAACAATGGTTCGAATTACATTGCTGGTTGGCTGTGAGACAATGTCTCGGAATGCGTATCAAAAAGCGAGAACAATCCAAAATAATTCCGATATACGATTCAAAACGATTTTTTGGACATGTCTAGTATATATGTACAGATTTCCTGACAGCCCCTCCAGCACTGCTTAGAGTATTTCTTATCAATTTGATTTAATCTAATTGGTGTCAGGTAGCATCTCCAAACCACTTTATAATAATTCTCTTTTATTCTTATAGACATGTTTTTTAATATACGCATATTCCACATTTCTTTCCAGATTTGAGGGTGTATTTCCTTATTGCAATCTTACTCCCACATTTCTTTAAGGTGATCCTGCTCCTGCTCTTTATCTATTAGCAATTTGTAAATATCACTTGTTATATCTTTAGTTCTTTTTTTCCTTCCCTTCCCCCCCTTGGATTAATCATCTTCTCAAATTTTGTCAGTTCTCTATGGATTGCCTTCTAATAGCAAAGAGGCTATATTAGTCCGCCATTGTGCATAATTCCGATATGTTTTAACATTATAATCATATATAGAGGGGTCTTGGTATCTGGTGCCACGTCCCTCCATGGATGGCCAGTTTATGCCAAGGATGTGACTAGGTTTTGGTACCAGGTTCTCTCCTTTATACCAGAGATACCATATAATTCAACCATTGTATACTTTGATATGTCTTACATTATAATTCTTGGTATTTGATGGTGAAGACCCTCCATGGATTGCCACTTTCTTCTGTGGAGGCCATTAGGTAAAGGTAAAGGATTTCGCCTGACATTAAGTCCAGTTGTGTCCGACTCTGAGGGTTGGTGCTCATCTCTATTTCTAAGCCAAAGAGCCGGCGTTGTCCGTAGACACCTCCAAGGTCATGTGGCCGGCATGACTTCAGAGCACCATTACCTTCCCGCCAGAGCGGGTACCTATTGATCTACTCACATTTGCATGTTTTTGAACTGCTAGGTCGGCAGAAGTTGGGGCTAACAGCAGGCGCTCACTCCGCTCCCTGGATTCGAACCTGCAACTTTTCGGTCCACAAGTTCAGCAGCTCAGCGCTTTAACACGCTGCACCATTGGGGGCTCCTATTACTCCATTATTGCTTATTATTATTTGTACTAAGGATGTGATACTCAATTATCATACACAAATTATATGCAACATTACTCCATTATTGCATATAATTTGGGTATGTCTAAACATTATTAATCCTATATCGAAGGCCCTTGGAATCTGGTGCCAAGTCCCTCCATGGGTTGCTCTTTTATACCAGGGATGCCTTATGACTTCTTCTATATACATAAACTAGCTGAGCCCAGCCACGCATTGCTGTGGCGAAGTTTGGTGGTATAGGAAATAAAGTATTGAGGAATTGGTGGTAGTTATGGTAAAGGGTAAGTTCAGTCGTGTCTGACTATGTGGGCGGAGCTTAGCCTTTTAACTGGCAGCAATTGGATAAAAACAATTATTCATCTCCCTCTAATTTGGACTTTATTTTTCTTTTCTTTTTGTTGTATGAACGTAGAGGCATGGATGAGGGGTTCTGCTGCCAAGTTTAGTGTTTCTAGGATGTGCAGTTTTGTTGTTTTCTCCTAGGCCGAAATTTCATTACCCTTTTATATATATAGAAGAGTGATGGCATCAGGACAGCGGACAAAACAACAAAACTACAGGCCCCCCAACTTCGAAATTTGACAACACAACCCATCATTCACGGCTCTAGGTTGATACAACAAAAAGAAAAGAAAAATAAAGTCCTAATTACAAGGAGAGGAATAATAGTTTTTATCCCATTGCTGCCAGTTTGAAGGCTAAGCTCCACCCACTTGGTCTCCTAGCAACCCACTCAGCCCAGGGGACAGGCACAGTTAGGCCTCACTTAGGCCTCTTCCGCAGATTATCAGATTTTAACTGGATTATATGGCAGTGTAGACTCAAGGCCCTTCCACACAGCTATATAACCCATCTTATATTATCTGCTTTGAACTGGATTATCTTGACTCCACACTGCCATATAATCCACTTCAGTGTGCATACTAAACATAAAGACAACCATACAACAGACATTCAATACCACCACTACCTCAACAATTTCTCACCAACACCACCAGACAACACCACAGCAACGCGTGGCTGGGCACAGCTAGCTGCATTATATTATGTGGACATAACATTATATTCATATCTAGTGGGCCTATTGTATTTGTTGGGCTTTGGTGCCAGGTCCCTCCATGGGTTGCCCTTTCATGACTTTGCATCATAAAATATTTGGACATAACCAGGGATATAATCTGGGCATACCAGGAATGCCTCATGACTTTGCATCACATATAATGTGGACATAACATTATATTCATATCCAGTGGGCCTTTATATTTGTTGGGCTTTGGTGTCTAATCCCTCCATGGGTATGCCGTTTTATGACTTTGCATCATATATAATTTGGGCGTAATATTATATTCATATCTAATGGGCCTTTTGTATTTGTTGGGTTTTGGTGCCAGGTCCCTCCATGGATTGCCATTTTACGTCAGCGATGCCTTATGACTGTGCGTCATATATAATGTGGACATAAGATTATATTCATATCTAGTGTGCCTTTTGTATTTGTTGAACTTTGGTGCCAGGTCCATGGATTGCCATTTTACGCCAGGGGTGCCTTATGACTTTGCACCATATATAATGTGGGCATAACATTATATTTATATCCAGTGTGCCTTTTGTATTTGTTGAGTTTTGGTGCCAGGTCCATGGATTGCCATTTTACACCAGGGATGATATATTACTCTGCTATTGTGTAACATTTGGATATATTTCCACATTATCCATCATATTCACTAGGCCAGAACCCATAGATTGCCAGTTTATACTAAGGATGTGATAATTATAATACACAATATGGATATGTCATAATGCTATAATCATTGTGTTCTAACCGATGTTGATGCTGGACTCGTCCCCATGTAAGCCACCCAGAGTCCTTATTATTATTATTATTATTATTATTATTATTATTATTATTATTATTATTATTATTATTATTATTTTATTATGACACAGCAAACAAGATAGATATACTGGATTTTGTTTTACAACATCACAAGTTGAACACTTCCCAAGTGTCTAGGACTGTGTGATGTATTTTCGGATGATGCGCGCAGATCCCAGCAGGGTGGCCTTTTGCAGTTGGCAGATCATAATTTTGTCAATGTCTATTGTTTCCAAATGCCGGCTGAGATCTTTTGGCACGGCACTCAGTGTGCCCATCACCACCGGAACCACCTGAACCGGTTACTGCCAGAGTCTTTGAAGTTCAATCTTGAGGTCCTGATAGCGGCTGAGTTTTTCCTGTTGTTTTTTGTCAATGCAACTGTCACCTGGGATGGCGACATCAATGATCCAAACCTTTTTCTTTTCCACAACTGTGATGTCTGGTGTGTTGTGTTCCAGAACTTTGTCAGTCTGGATTCGGAAGTCCCACAGTAGCTTTGCGTGCTCATTTTCCAATACTTTTGCAGGTTTGTGATCCCACCAGTTCTTTACTGCTGGGAGGTGGTACTTGAGGCATAATTTCCATTAATCATTTGGTCCACATAGTATTATTCGGAAGTCCCACACAGAGGCGGTTCAACCACCAGGCCAACTAGGCAGTTGCCTGTGGCGCCATCTTGTTGGGGGCGCCATCGAGGCAACTCATGTCTCCTGCGGCCTGCCTCTGCTGCCGCGCCTCCCTCTGCAAGGAAGGAGCTGAGGTTGCCGCTTTGCCCCAAACACCTTCCTTCTCGCCAGGAAGGCGTTCGGGGCTTTGCAGAGCAGAGAAGCTGCCAAACGCCTTTGTGGCAAGGCCTTCGTGGCAAGGCCTTCCTGGCGAGGCCTCGCCAGGAAGGCGTTCAGCGGTTTAGGGAGCAGAGAAGCACCATTTCTCTGCTCCCCAAAGCCCCGAACGCATTCCTGGCAAGAACGAATGTTTGGATTTCTCCTGTTTTCAGAGTGTTGTTCTTTATTTATTGTCCTGATTTTACAGGGTTTTTTTTTAATACTGGGGGCTATCTGGGTTATCTAAGTCCACACTGCCCTATATCCCTGTTCAATGTTTGGTGCTAAATTCGCAAATATAGTAATTCCTACATAACATTACCATGTATTGAACTGCTTTTTCTGTTGATTAGTTGTAAAACATGATGTTTTGGTGCTTAATTTGTAAAATCTTAATGTAATTTGATGTTTAATAGGCATTTCCTCAATCCCTCCTTATTATCCAACATTTTCGCTTATCCAATGCTTTTATTTTTCAGTGATTGGTTTGGGGGGGGGGGGGGGGAGGGTGCCAAAATTCTGTTTGCCTACACTTGAAAAATACCTAGGGCCGGCTCTGGTCCCACAGTATCTTTGCGTGCTCATTCTCCAATACTTTTGCAGGTTTGTGATCCCACCAGTTCTTTGCTGCTGGGAGGTGGTACTTGAGGCATAAGTTCCAATGAATCATTTGGGCCACATAGTTGTGCCTCTGTTAGTAGTCTGTCTGTGCAATTTTCTTACAGCAGCTGAGGATATGATCAATGGTTTCGTCAGTTTCCTTGCACAGTCTGCATTTTGGGTCGATCTTGGCCTGAATTGCCTTTGTCCTGATGTCTTGCTCCTGGGCTGCAAGGATCAGGCCTTCTGTCTCCTTCTTCAGGGTCCCATTCGTGAGCCAGAGCCAGGTCTTCTCCTTATCAGCTTTTCCTTCAATTTTGTCAAGGAACTTTCCATGCAATGTTTTGTTGTGCCAGCTGTCAGCTCTAGTTTGTAGTGCGGCTTTCTTGTACTGGTTTTTTGTCTATTTGTTGTTGTTGTTGTTGTTGTTATCATCATCATCATCATCTGTGGATTGTTTGGGGTTTGGTGCCAAGGAGCCAACACAGGTGACAGTCCCTATTTGGAGAAGCAACGGCTTCATTCTGTCTCCTATCCTGGTTTGCATTTTGTTGCAGTTCCATTGCAAAGAATTCCCTCTTATCTGCAGCGCAAATGCACAAATGCACATTCAGAAGGACAATGCACAAGCCTCGGCTGCCTTCCTCGAAACCTGAGCTTCCGAGAGGCCCGAGAAAAAGCCTCTGATGTTTTTCCCAGGAATTATGTAATGCAGGCTTTGCAGAAGGCAGAGTTTTGCCGGGGACGCCGTGCTCTGCAGTGTTGCTATTTTCGTAGCTGGTTAAGTACAGGGGCTCCCAGCAAAAAGAGAGAGGCAAAAAGAAGAGAGAGAGAGAGATGGATGTATTAGGGAAAGCAACAGAAAATTCTGCAAACTTGAGATTTAGCAGTAGCATCAAGAGCAGCAGGGTTTGGGAAGAGTGTTGCTGCTCCTGCCGCTAACAAAACCCTTCGAGCGTCGGATCTGCCCCAAAGACACCAGAAAAAGCGAAGATTCCCCAAGATGCAAGGAACAAGGATGAAGCAAAGCCCGTCTCCTTGAAAAGCCCTTGGAGGCAGCAGAGAAGGGAGCTTAGATGCTGTTGCTTCAGAGGAAGAAAAAAAACAAAACAGAAAAACACACAAAAGTGTGAAAGAGGGCAAAGCTGTCAGAATGGATTTGCAGGGATAGAAGCCAAAGCTGGCGCATGCTTTTGGAGGAGGGAGGGGGGGGGTCCTCCGCTCTTGCTTCGCCATGGCAACCCAAATCCCAGTCTACCTGCGGCTGGCACCACACAATCCCCCAAACGCAAGGGCAAACGGCACCTTCCCTTCCAAAATATAGGACGCTCTTCGCACACAAGACCCCGGAGCGTTTTGGGTTTTGGATGCTCAGATTCATGCAACAGAACCCAGAGCGTTGTGGCAATTAATCAGGGCATCGTCAGTGGCACCATTGTGGGTCTCCAAGCCATTTTTGATTTATTATGACCCTCTGAGGCTGAGAGAGCATGACATTCCCATGTGTTTCCATAACTGAGGATTCGAATCCTACTTCCCAAAGTCATAGGTCCAATGATCAAAACACTGCACCGCACTGACTCTTTTGGGGTGAGATGTTGTATTGTTTTGCTCTTCTTCCGCATCAGGTTCGGCCTCATCCAACGACTTCTGCTGTATTTGCCTGAATTGGCTTTAGGAAGAAGAGAGGAATGCTATCAAATACAGAAGATCGGTTATATAGTATTATCTAAACTGGGAGTAGGATAATAAGGGATTAACGAAACATTAAGAGACAATTAGAGAATGGGCCAACAATGGTTCGAATTACATTGCTGGTTGCGCTGTGAGACAATGTCTCGGAATGCGTATCAAAAAGTGAGAACAATCCGAAATAATTCCGATTAAGATTCAAATAATTACGATTCAAAACGATTTTTTGGACATGTCTAGTGTTTACGGTATTTCTTCAATTCTAAGGCACATGATTTCCCTATATAAACATTATATGGGGTGCGTCTTATGTATTTTTGTTGTCATTGGTCCTGAAATGAGGATGCACCTTACAATCCATGGCACTTTATAAGTGAAGAAATACAATATTAGCACAGGTATGTTAGGTTAGTGTGCTTCCTTTAGATTTAGTTTCATACTGGAGTGGTGCAATGTGTTAAACCCTTGTGCCAGCTGGACTGCTGACCCGAAGGTTGGGTTGCTGACTTGAAGGTTGCCGGTTCAAATCTGCAGGACGGGGTGAGCTCCCATCTGTCAGCTCTAGCTTGTGGGGAAATGAGGGAAGCCTCCCAGCAGGATGGTAACACATCCAGGAACCCCCTGGCCAACATTTCTGTAGACCAGGGGTCCTCAAACATTTTAATCCGAGGGCCGGTCCACAATCCTTCAGACTGCTGAAGGGCCGGATTATCATTTGAAAAAAAATACAAACAAATTCCGATGCACACTGCATATGTCTTATTTGTAGTGCAAAAACAACAAGAACAATGAAAGAACAATACAATATTTAAAAATAAAAACAATTTTAACCAACATACATTGATCAGGATTTCAATGGGAAGTGTGGTCCTACTTCTGGCCAATGAGATAGTCAAGTTAATTAGGGTGGTTGTTGTTGTTGTTGTTGTGTGCCTTCAAGTAATTTCAGACTTTGGGCGAGCCTAAGTCTAAAATGTATTTATTTATTTATTATTTATTTACTGCATTTATTTACTACATTTGTATCACACCCTTCTCACCCCAAAGGGGACTCAGAGTGGCTTACAAATTCTATGTACATACAATATATTATATTATTAGCATAGCACAATATTAGCATTATATATTACTATATTGAACTATACCACTATACTGTAATATCATATGTAACTAGCTGTGCCCGGCCACGCGTTGCTGTGGCGAAGTATGGTGGTATGGGAAATAAAGTATCGAGGAATTGGTGGTAGTTAAGGTAAAGGGTAAAGGTTTTCTCCAGACGTTAAGTCCAGTCATGTCTGACTCTGGGGGTTGGTGCTCATCTCCATTTCTAAGCCGAAGAGCCGGCGTTGTCCGTAGACACCTCCAAGGTCATGTGGCCGGCATGACTGCATGGAGTGCCGTTATCTTCCCGCTGGAGCGGTACCTATTCATCTACTCTCATTTGCATGTTTTTGAACTTTAGGGTTGGCAGAAGCTGGGGCTAACAGTGGGGGCTCTCTCCGCTCCCCCAATTCAAACCTGCGGCCTTTCGGTCCAGAAGTTCAGCAGCTCAGTATTTTAACACGCTGCGCCATCAGGGGATATTATTTCCTAAAAGTTGTGAATATACAATATTTCTGATTTTTTTGTCTGTTGGAGGCAAGTATGAATGCTGCAATTAGGGAAAATGATTAGCATGTAATGGCCTTGCAGCTTTAAAGTCTGTCTGTTTACTCCCTAAGTGAATTTTTTGTTGGGAGGTATTAGCTGGCCTGGATTGTTTCCTGTCTGGAATTCCCTTGTTTTCAGAGTGGTGTTCTTTGCGATATTAATTAGATAATCTGTGGAAGAGGCCTAAGTGAAGCCTAACTCTGCCTGTCCCCTGGGGTGATTCGGTTGCAAGGAGACCAAGTGGGCGGAGCTTAGCCTTCTAACTGGCAGCAATTAGATAAAAACAATTATTCCTCTCCCTCTAATTAGGACTATTTTTCTTTTCTTTTTGTTATATCAACCTAGAGCCGTGGATGATGGGTTGTGTTGTCAAATTTTGAGGTTGGGGGGCCTGTAGTTTTGTTGTTTTGTCCGCTGCCCTGATGCCATCACTCTTTTATATATATAGATAAAGAATATAATACTCTTATATGGTGTTATTATTAGTGTTATATTGTATTACATTATAATATTATTATCAATATTATATGTATATACAATATATTATATTATAAAAATGAGGGCGGGGGCCAGGTAAATGACCTCGGAGGGCCGTATCCGGCCCCCGGGCCTTAGTTTGGGGACCTCTGCTGTAGACGGCCAATTCTCTCACACCACAACTTGTAGTATGATCTCAAGTCACTTCTGACACGATAAAAACTTTAATACCATTTCGCAATGACATGTATTATGAAAATATGCTTTTCTTCCTACTTCTAAATAAAAGTGAATGCAAATGTTCATAGAGGAACATAACGTACCCATATATTTGGATGGCCTCTAATTGCCCCACGCTAAGCACACTTCTGTCTGCCGAGGCCTTTATATAGAGAGATAATACTATATAACCAGAAGCGAAGGTGTCCGCATTTCATGTTGTACTTCCTTCAAGAGGTGAGGGCCTCTCCGAAGTTACATAAATTGAGGTTGAGGAGATTAACAAGCCCAAACCGTCAGCTGAGAAATGTGCCACCTCCGCCATCCGAACGAAGGAACGTCACCGATAAAATCCGGGGGAATGTGGCCTCAGCTGCCTGCTGTTCAAATAAGAAAGGGTTTTATCGGCATGCCAACCTTTGGCAAAAATGCCTCTCGGGGAAACAATGGAGGGGAGAAGGTCAACTTCCTGCAGAACATCTTGCTAAAAAAAGAGAGACACAATGGAAACCGGTTGCAGGTGGGAAGCAAAAAAAAAAGGGGGGGGGAATGGTATTTTTACAAAAAGGAAACAATTAAAACTCAAGTCGATTTGACAAAGTGTTTTTTCAATCATTAGCAAAAGGACTCAACTTTGCAAGGATTGGGAATAAAGATCCGGTCGATACACTGCGGCTGTCAAGCCAGAGCGGGGATCGAGAAACAAGGCCTGGGCTGGGACAACATGAACTCTTAATTGAGCCTTGCTAATTAAAGCCCAAATCCACTTTCGATTAGATCAAATAAGACTAATTGCTTATGCAAAGCGCATGGATTCTGCAAATCAATCCTAGTAGGGACTTGATGCTGTGGGGATTCAGAGCCCTTGGACATTGATGGAATGCATCTCCCAACATCCCCTGGCTTTTATAGGCCATTTTCCAGGGATAGATATATCCTTATTAATACAGTAGAGTCTCACTTATCCAACCTTCTGGATTATCCAACGCATTTTTGTAGTCAATGTTTTCAATATATCATGATATTTTGGTGCTAAATTCGTAAATACAGTAATTACTACATAGCATTAATTAATTTATTTATTAGCAACATTTATATCCCGCCCTTCTTGCCCTGAAGGGGACTCAGGGCGGCTCACAAGTCAATATGTATATAAATATATTATATTATTCATATAGCACAATATAAGCATTATATATTACTATATTGAACTATAACACTATATTGTAATATTATTAGTAATATTACATGTAATATAAATATACCATTATAATAGTGTATAATAATTATTATATTGTATTACATTATAATAATATTATTAATATTATATGCATATACAAAATATTATATTATTAGTATAGCATAATATGATTATTATATATTATTATATTGTTATATTGACACAGGAGACATGGTGGAATGATGTCTTCCTGCCCCCTCTTCATTCTGTCTCCTAGATTAGCATTGAATAGCCTTGCAGTTGCAAAGCCTGACTGTTGTTGCCTGGGGACATCCTTTGTCTGGGACTCTTGACTCCACAGAGAAGCCATTGAAATCCACAAGAAGCAGGTGGATAATTGCAACAGAAAGGAGGAAACAATAGAAATCAACAAAATTTGGCTCCCAGTATTTAAAAAATACAGTATTTAATGTGTAATGAACTACTTTTTCTGTCAAATTTGTTGTATAACATGATGTTTTGGTGCTTAATTTGTAAAATCATAACCTATTTTGATGTTTAATAGGCTTTTTCTTAATCTCTTCTTATTATCCAACATATTCACTTATCCAACATTCTGCCGGCCCGTTTATGTTGGATAAGTGAGACTCTACTGTACTAGAAAACCATGGGAAATGTGTAGTTTGCAAAGGTTCTTATATTTCTCCAATTAGAACCCTAATTTCAGTATCATCAACAACAAAAAGCACATACACCTTCAAAACTATAATACACCCAGTTTTAAAGATGTTTATATGGGTATTTCATTTTAGAATGAAAGAAATATCATATTGGGGAGGAGATACAAGTGGGGTTTTGTTTGTCCAGAAACACCAAAAAAAGATATTTCCCCACCATTTTCTGTGCAAAAAATATGTAGTTTTGAATACTGCCATGATTCTTACCAATGCCAGGGTTTTCTTGTCATTTTCATGACTAATCTCCAAGAATGTTCTTTCTTTTGTTCATAAGGAATCCTGGAAGTGAATAGTCCAACCACCTCCAGAAGGTTGTTGTGTGTTTTCCGGGCTGTATGGCCATGTTCCAGAACTATTCTCTCCTGTTGTTTCGCCACATCTATGGCAGGCATCCTCAGAGGTTGTGAGGATTTCATGGTCAGAATCACAGGGTTGTTGTATGTTTTCCAGGCTGCCTGGTCACATTCCAGAAGCATTCTCTCCTGACGTTTCGCCACATCTATGGCAGGCATCCTCAGAGGTTGAGAGGCTTTCATGGTCAGAATCACAGGGTTGTTGTATGTTTTCCAGGTTGTCTGGCCACATTCCAGAAGCATTCTCTCCTGATGTTTCGCCACATCTATGGCAGGCATCCTCAGAGGTTGTGAGGCTTTCATGGCCAGAATCACAGGGTTGTTGTGTGTTTTCCGGGCTGTCTGGCCACATTCCAGAAGTATTCTCTCCTGACGTTTCGCCACATCTATAGCAGGCATCCTCAGAGGTTGTGAGGCTTTCATGGTCAGAATCACAGGGTTGTTGTACGTTTTCCAGGCTGTCTGGCCATGTTCCAGAAGTATTCTCTCCTGACGTTTCGCCACATCTGTGGCAGGCATCCTTAGAGGTTGTGAGGCTTTCATGGTCAGAATCACAGGGTTGTTGTATGTTTTCCAGGCTATCTGGCCACATTCCAGAAGTATTCTCTCCTGACGTTTCTCCACATCTATGGCAGGCATCCTCAGAGGTTGTGAGGCTTTCATGGTCAGAATCACGGGGTTGTTGTATGTTTTCCAGGCTGTATCGCCATGTTCCAGAAGTATTCTCTCCTGACGTTTCGCCACATCTATGGCAGGCATCCTCAGAGATTGTGAGGGTTGTGATTTCAGACCCAAAGGATTGCGGGAGAAGCTGAAAGAAGGCACTTTGACACTGCATTACAAAAAAGCCCCACTGTTTATTAACACTTGATGGAGAGGCTGGAGGAGAGGGTGCTTCAAGGATAGAGGGAGAGGCCTGGTCAAATGCCAAATGGTAAACAGCAGGAGAATGGGGTTGCCCTTCCGGAGGCACACAGAGGGGGGATGGACCCAACATGGTCATCTTGTGGCAGCCATGCCACCCAACGGATCCTTCCGCCCCTCCTAGTCCACTCTGCAGCGAGACAGGGACACCAGATCCTCCTTTTGCTCACACTTCACAATAACTTAAGGAAACAAGAGAAAAATGAGAAAAAAACATCCTACAAGTCCTTACAAAAGAGCGTCTTCCAGCCCTTGGCTGCCGACCAAAAGCCGGTCCTTTTATTCAGACACAAAAACGGGGCCGCCGGGTGTTTCAGTGCGGAAGTGAGTGAGAGGGCCGCACCTGAAAAGACCCCGCCGTAGGTGTTTTTTTCCCAAAAGTGCTGTCAGTGAAGGAGGAGCATCAGCTTCAAGTGGCACAAAAGGCGTTACAGGGTGATCTCCAAGAGACCTGTTTGGGAAGGAGAGAGGGAGAAAGAGAAGCCTCAAGGTCACGGAAACACATTTCCATCAAGGGCCACCTCAACCTTGTTAGGATTGCCTTCAAAGGTCCATCGAATCCATGGAGGTAGGATCAATGGAGACAGAAGAGCAACTATAATTTTTTTTTTACATAGAATTACTTTTTTGCTGCAGATATTACAGAGTGACAACTCCCACCCTTTAGATCAGGGGTCCTCAAACTTTTTAAGCCGAGGGCCGGTCCACAATCCTTCAGACTGTTGAAGGGCTGGATTATCATTTGAAAAAAAATACAAACAAATTCCGATACACACTGCATATGTCTTATTTGTAGTGCAAAAACAACAACAACAAGAACAATGAAAGAACAATACAATATTTAAAAATAAAAACAATTTTAACCAACATACATTGATCAGGATTTCAATGGGAAGTGTGGTCCTGCTTCTGGCCAATGAGATAGTCAAGTTAATTAGGGTTGTTGTTGTTGTTGTTGTTGTGTGCCTTCAAGTCATTTCAGACTTTGGGCGAGCCTAAGTCTAAAATGTATTTATTTATTTATTATTTATTTACTGCATTTATTTACTACATTTGTATCGCACCCTTCTCACCCCAAAGGGGACTCAGAGTGGCTTACAAATTCTATGTACATACAATATATTATATTATTAGCATAGCACAATATTAGCATTATATATTACTATATTGAACTATACCACTATACTGTAATACTATTAGTAATATTATATGTAATATAGAATATAATACTATTATATGGTATTATTATTAGTGTTATATTGTATTACATTATAATATTATTATCAATATTATATGTATATACAATATATTATATTATAAAACTGAGGGCAGGGACCAGGTAAATGACCTCGGAGGGCCGCATCCGGCCCCTGGGCCTTAGTTTGGGGACCCCTGCTTTAGATTATATAGGGACGATGAGAATTGCAACCCAACAGCATATGTAGCTCTGAGGTTAGGGACATGTAATGCCAGACACCACATACCCACAAGCTTGGATCTCAATCTAGACCTGACTCAAGCCTCTCAGATGTCTCTGCACCCCAACTTCCACCTGCTCTAGTCTTGATGCTTAAGGATGAGGAATACAACAGACCAGCATCTGGTGGGCCACATAAAAGGACATGGAGGGACGGATTCACCTCAAAGGGCTTGATTTTGACCCATGTGATGTAGGTCATTCTGGATTCAAAGTGGAGGCATCCAAAATGCTAACTAGATGTTTTTGTGAGCAACGGCAGCCCAAACACTCATGTATATCTAAAGCTTAAGGGAGTGACTTTCCAGGATTGCAAATGTACAATTTCCGGCTAATACCACATTGTTACAATTTATTTATTTAACTTCTGTATTGCGTTTTTTAAATGTGGGATTTTTAAGTGTGGGATTGCCTTGTGTCTCCATGAGGAGAAACAACAACAACAAAAATGAGACAGAAATTCTTGCAGTTGCAATCTTGGAAAGGAACTCCCTTAAGTTGCAATCCAGGATATTATAATAATAATAATAATAATAATAATAATAATAATACATCACACAGTCCTAAACACTTGGGAAGTGTTCAACTTGTGATTTTGTGATACGAAATCAAGCATATCTATCTTGTTTGCTGTGTCATACAATAAAATAATAATAATACAAAAACAACAACAACAATAATACATCACACAGTCCTAAACACTTGGGAAGTGTTCGACTTGTGGTTTTGTTTGCTGTGTCATACAATAAAATAATAATACCATAATAATAATACAACAACAACAACAACAACAACATATCACACAGTCCTAAACACTTGAGAAGTGTTCGACTTGTGATTTTGTGATACGAAATCTAGCATATCTATCTTGTTTGCTGTGTCATACAATAAAATAATAATACCATAATAATAATACAACAACAACATCAACAATAATAATAATAATAATAATACATCACGCAGTCCTAAACACTTGGAAAGTGTTCGACTTGTGGTTTTGTTTGCTGTTTTGTTTGCTGTGTCATACAATAAAATAATAATACCATAATAATAATAATACAACAACAACAACAACAACACATCACACAGTCCTAAACACTTGGGAAGTGTTCGACTTGTGGTTTTGTGATACGAAATCCAGCATATCTATCTTGTTTGCTGTGTCATACAATGTCGCTGTGTCAATAATAATAATAATAATAATTCCGCTTCTCCTTGCAATTTGAGATGAATTGGCACAGACCACTATCCTTTGGAATGAATGGGCATTTAAAGAGGCAAGCATTTCCCCATCACTCTGGATGCTCTATTAAAAACATCAACATAAAGCGACTCCAGGCCAGACTTCTCAATCCATCCCTCTGCTCTTTCCAAGAAGTGACCCAACAAGACCATTATTTGGTGGCTTCCCAGCTTCTATGGGTGTCTTTATGCTGTCAGTTTGAAAAACTTCAAATGTCCCGCCTGGGGCCTAAGTGGCCGGCAGAGTAAGCCAACCACAGCTGGTATTTTTGGCCTTGCCCACAACTTGGACATCTCCAAAACTGGAATCTGGCCCTCCGGCCCCTCACTTTAGGCGACCCCAAGAGGTGTCCCTCCATTATGCCGATCCTCCCAAAACAATAGAGCAGAGAAGGCCTTACCCAAATCCTGGGCGTCTTTGGTGGCCCAGGAGAGACAGTAGTGAAGCATGAGCTGCTCCAGAAGTTCTTTCTCATCCAGGAATTCGAGGGCCTCGATCCTACAGCAAAGAAGACAAGGAAGGCAGTGCTGAATGCAGGCGCTTTCTTTAGAAACGATAAAACAATGACTTATATCACTATAGGCATCCATTCCTCCAATTCCTGACCCACTGAGACATAATAATAATAATAATAATAATAATAATAATAATAATAATAATAATAATAAGCAGTCAAAGAAGAAGAACATGCCCTGGCAGAATATGTAAAGCAAAGTGAAGAACCTGCTTTGATTGAAGTCAAAAATCAGAAACTCCTCAAAGCACAGCAGACAAAAAACCAGTACAAGAAAACCACACTACAAACTAGAGCTGACAGCTGGCACAACAAAACATTGCATGGAAAGTTCCTTGACAAAATTGAAGGGAAAGCTGATAAGGAGAAGACCTGGCTCTGGCTCACGAATGGGACCCTGAAGAAGGAGACAGAAGGCCTGATCCTTGCAGCCCAGGTGCAAGCCATCAGGACAAAGGCAATCAAGGCCAAGATCGAAAAATCAGCTGATGACCCAAAATGCAGACTGTGCAAGGAAACCGACGAAACCATTGATCATATCCTCAGCTGCTGTAAGAAAATTGCACAGACAGACTACAAACAGAGGCACAACTACGTGGCCCAAATGATTCATTGGAACTTATGCCTCAAGTACCACCTCCCAGCAGCAAAGAACTGGTGGGATCACAAATCTGCAAAAGTATTGGAAAATGAACATGCAAAGATACTGTGGGACTTCCGAATCCAGACTGACAAAGTTCTGGAACACAACACACCAGACATCACAGTTGTGGAAAAGAAAAAGGTTTGGATCATTGATGTTGCCATCCCAGGTGACAGTCACATTGACGAAAAACAACAGGAAAAACTCAGGACCTCAAGATTGAACTTCAAAGACTCTGGCAGAAACCAGTGCAGGTGGTCCCGGTGGTGATGGGCACACTGGGTGCCGTGCCAAAAGATCTCAGCCGACATTTGGAAACAATAGACATTGACAAAATTACGATCTGCCAACTGCAAAAGGCCACCCTACTGGGATCTGCGCGCATCATCCGAAAATACATCACACAGTCCTAGACACTTGGGAAGTGTTCGAATTGGGATTTTGTGATACGAAATCCAGCATATCTATCTTGTTTGCTGTGTCATAATAAAATAATAATATATTAACACAGACATCCCACCTCAAGGAAGTGGCTGCAATAATCATGCAATGTCATGACTTTCACAAAGTATTACTTCTTATTTAATGGCTTGGCTCTACCTAGGATCAGAAACTCAACTCAGGTCCTTTCTTCAGGGTCCCAGGAAGGCTATATTGTTCGTCTAGGCCTGTTTATATGCTGTAGGAAAAATAACTTCTCTGCACTGACCCCCTTGTCATCGCTTAATGCTGAACTGGGCAGGACTTGTCCCGACTTGCCTTGACCAGCAGGAGAGAACAGGACTGAGAGGAATGGCTGCCCGGGACTTGCTGTTCCCTTTGGCACCGGACTCACCGTTTGACGTCTTCGGGCGGCAGGGCATTGTAGACTTCCACCATGTCCATGGCGTGTGCCCCCTCCCAGCCGTTCTGCAGGAAGCGCTGCCTCTGCAAAGGAAAAAGGTTTCAACACACATGCAAAGTGTGGGCAGGCTCTCCAGATTGAAGAGGGAGCAGGTAGAGACAATTGGGTCTAAATCAGGCAACGTTGAAGGGAAAAAGCTTGCCTAGAAAATGTTCCAAACTCTTAGGGATTTCATAGAATCCTAGAGTTGGAAGGGAACCCAAGGGCCATCCCGTCCAACCTCCTTCTGCCAGGCAGGGAATGTTAGAAATAGCAACCTCCCAACCCTTTCAGTGTTCATTTGTTAATTTACTAGCAAACCGGATGTTAAACCAATCTATCTATCTATCTATCTATCTATCTATCCATCCATCCATCCATCCATCCATCCATCCATCCATCCATCTATCTATCTATCTATCTATCTATCTATCTATCTATCTATATACACATACACACACCGTGTTTCCCCGAAAATAAGACAGTGTCTTATATTAATTTTTGCTCCTAAAGATGTGCTAGGTCTTATTTTCAGGGGATGTCTTATTTTTCCATAAAGAAGAATTCACATTTATTGTTGAACAAAAAATGAACATTTATTATATATTGTACAGTAGTTGTCATTACAAACCAACATAACCAGACAAACTCTGAACCCTATCATGAATTTCTTGTTACTACCATTATTTCCATGTACAACTGGTATGTACATTTACCAATCCTGCATGCTCTGGTGTTCTGTTTCGCAGACGCTGGGCATGCTTCCAAACAAAAAAGTTGCTAGGTCTTACTTTTGGGGGAGGCCTTATATTTAACAATTCAGCAAAACTTCTACTAGGTCTTATTTTTCGGGGATGTCTTATTTTCGGGGAAACAGGGTATATATACACACACACACACACACACACACACACACACACTAGCTGTGCCCGGCCACACGTTGCTGTGGCGAAGTCTGGTGTTATGGGAAATAAAGTATTGAGGAATTGGTGGTAGTTAAGGTAAAGGGTAAAGGTTTTCTCCTGACGTTAAGTCCAGTCATGTCAGACTGTGAGGGTTGGTGGTCATCTCCATTTCTAAGCCGAAGAGCCGGCGTTGCCCGTAGACTCCTCCAAGGTCATGTGGCCGGCATGACTGCATGGAGCGTCGTTATCTTCCCGCTGGAGCGGTACCTATTCATCTACTCTCATTTGCATGTTTTTGAACTTTAGGGTTCATAACCTAACTTGATGTTTAATAGGCTTTTCCTTAATCCCTCCTTATTATCCAACATATTCACTTATCCAACGTTCTGCTGGCCCATTTATGTTGGATAAGTGAGACTCTACTGTATTACATGTAATATAAATATACCGTTATAATAGTGTATTATTATTATTATTATTATATTGTACATATAATATTGTAACTACATCCTATCTACAACTGAACTTAAATAAGGAATGTGCCTGTATGATGAATTTACAGAAGATGTTTGTGAGTAAACAAAATATGCTATTTTTCAAAGAAGACTTTGTTTTTAAAAAAATCTCTGAGTGCATATTTTAAACTAAGAGGTTTCTAGGGGTGTTTATCTTTTGGGCAATTACAACTGCAATTTCAATGTAACAACCATCCTCTGCTCACCAAATATATTTTTGTAGTGGCATGCCTTTGTCCTTGGCAGTTCAAAGCCATGGTTCTTCAGTTTAACAACTAAGTTACCTGTGTGCCATTACATGAATGCTTATTAATATTACTTGTTCAAAGAGTTGACTTCTAACGAAGTCATGCTTTTCTTGAATAGTGGTTTTTAAAAGGTGATCTCCACATATTCATGGAGATTCACATTTGCCAAACGAATGTGACATCATTTTTCCTTTTCAATAAGGTTATGATTGCTATTTACAGTAGAGTCTCACTTATCCAACGTTCTGGATTATCCAACGCATTTTTGTAGTCAATGTTTTCAATATAATGTGATATTTTTGTACTAATTTTGTAAATACAGTAATTACAACATAACATTACTGCGTATTGAACTACTTTTTCTGTCAAATATGTGGTGCAACATGATGTTTTGGTGCTTAATTTGTAAAATCAAAAACTATTTTGATGTTTAATAGGCTTTTTCTTAATCTCTCCTTATTATCCAACATATTTGCTTATCCAACGTTCTGCCGGCCCGTTTATGTTGGATATGTGAGACTTTACTGCATTTCCAAAGGGATATCTGCACAAAGACTGGGTGCAGTTATTTCCAATAGGGAAATACAATCTGATACCTCCTGACAGATGGCCACCCAGCCCTAGAATTGGAAAGGACCCCAAAGGTCATCCAGTCCAACCCCCTTCTGCCAGGCAGGCAAACACAATCTGATCCCTCCTGATAGATGCACATCCAGCCTCTGAATCATCCAGTCCAAGCCCTTTCTGCCAGGCAGGGAGACACAATCCAAGCCCTCCCAACAGATGGCCAGCCAGTCTCTGTTTAAAGACCTCAAGGGGGAATTCCATCACCTTTAGAGGCAATCTATGTATCACTAGCGTTAGAAGGGGATTCAGGGACCATCCAAGCCCAAACCCCTTCTGCCTTTATGCAGCAAAAGCACAATCCAATCCCTCCCGACAGATGGTAATCCAGCCTCATAGACATTAGCAAGCTCATGGAGAAATAGGGCTATAGAATCCCTGCCTGACCTCCCAAAGAAAGGCCTGACCTGGGTGTCCAGCGACAGGCAGGCCTCCACGCCGATCAGGCTGCACTTCCGGCTCTGAAGGTTATCAATCATAATCTGTCCAAAGCGGTCACTCATGTTCACCTGGAGAGGAGGACTGTTATTACCATTTATATAATGCCATCACTGTACACGGTGCATTACAGATGCTCTGAAGATGCCAGCCACAGATGCAGGCAAAATGTCAGGAGAATATGTTGCTAGAACATGACCATACAGCCCAGAAACCACACCAGTTACGTAAATGGAGCAAAAGAGCTGTAATCCCAGTTAAAAGAGCAAAGGGAAAGAAGATAGCCAACACAGAGGGACAAAGCAATCTCTCTGGATATGTTTTTCATCAGTGTTGATAGAGTTTAAGTGTGAATTATTTAAAATGCCAATAAAATTTAATTATGGTTTACTATTTGTAGGTTGTGAATTGCACTGAAATGCTTTGAATGTAAGCCACTTTGAGTTTCCTTTGTGGAAGAAAAAGCAGGGCATAAATAAACATAATAATAATAACAACAACAATAATAATATGCTTGTTATAACAATAATAATAATATGTTTTCTGCGTGCATCATCCAAAAATACCTCATACAGTCCTAGACACTTGGGAAGTGTTTGATTTGTGATTTGGTGAAACGAAATCCAGCATATCTATCTTGTTTGCTGTGTCATAATAAAATAATAATAATAATATAATTAAACTCTGACACAAGCCAGTCAAAGTGGTCCCAGTGGTGAATGGCACACTGGGTGCAGTGCCTAAAGACCTTGGCCTGCACTTAAACACAATCGGCGCTGACAAAATTACCATCTGTCATGTGCAAAAGGCCACCCTACTGAGATCTGATGCATTATTTGCCGATACATCACACAGTCCTAGACACTTGGAAAGTGTCTGACGTGTGATAATAATAATAATAATAATAATAATAATAATAATAATAATAATAAAACTTTATTTATACCCCGCCACCATCTCCCCAACGGGGACTCGGGGCGGCTTACATGGGGCCATGCCCAAAACCATACAATATGACAAAATATAAAACAATACAATACAACAGCCAGCAGAGTGATCTTGTTTGCTGTGTACTAATCTTGTTAAGCATCAAATAATAATAATCACCATCACCATCATCATCATCATCATCATCATCATCATCATCTCAGTTGTATCTCTCTGAGGCCCCATCTAAACTGCCATATAAAATTCAGTTTATCTGCTTTGAACTGGATTATATGGCAGTATGGACTCATATAACCCAGTTCAAAATTGACAATGTGGATTATCTGCTTTGATAATCTGCATTCTATGGCAGTGTAGATCCAGCCTCAGCTCAACCAGAGGCAAACTGACATTTTCTCGACTCAAGGGAGGCAAGGCAAGCTCCGGAACGTGGGCTCTCTTAACAAAGGACTCATTGACTTTGTTAATTGATATTCCACCATTCCCCCAAAGACAGGCTTTTGACAGCAGAAACTTTTAGAAAAGTACAGCTAAAACTCTAATAATAAAGTTAACAAAAAAAGAAAAAAATGTAAAATAAGACACCCTATTAAAGCACCCTAATTTGGAACAGCATTGAAGGGTTTAAAAGCCATCCAAAAGGAATAAAAGAATGGAATTAAGAGACCTTTCTCTAAAAGGACTGAGAGGTTAGTTATAAAAATCAATAGATGGGGACACGTGAACCCACTTTGGTAACAGAATTGAGAAATAAGTTCAAGCAGTAACAGAACATAATGCGACTGGTATCAATTCAGTGACTGTGAAAGTCTTCCGGGAAGTAAACAATCCTGGGATCCAGGCCCCAATCTGCCCCCATTCAGCCGATCCCACTTTTCACGCGGACGAGGCTGACACTCCTGAAGCGCCAGGCGATTAACATTTCATAAAGTTACATAAGACATCACTCGCCGTGTGCCGTTTGCAGAGGCAGTTCAGCCACCTCTGACTCAGCTGTTGCTCTTCCCAATAAAAAACATTATTATTAACACCTATAACATAGGCACTTTGCAGCTTGCATTGGGGGAAAGGGGAGGAAACACATGCACGCAAACATCCGCAATCATAGAATCATAGCATTAAAAGAGACCCCAGGGGCCATCCAGTCCAAATCCTTCCTAACTTCAGGCAGGATGACACCATCTAAACCAGGGGTCCCCAAACTTTTTAAACAGGGGGCCAGTTCACGATCCTTCGGGCCATTGGAGGGCTGAACTATAGTTGGCCACTGAGCAATAATAATAATAACAACAACAACAACAACAATAAAAAAGAGGGTTGGCACAGACCCTTTGGGCCATTGAGTCCAATCCCCTTCTGCTTTTGTGCACCCCTGACAGATGGTCAGCCAGCCTCAATGTTAATCATCATCATCATCATCATCAAGAGGGTTGGAAGAGATCCCTTGGGCCATTTAGTCCAACCCCCTTCTGCTTCTCTGCACCAAAGGCACAAGCAAAGCATCCCTGACAGATGTCCACCCAGCCTCAATGTTGTTGATAATAATATAATAATAATAATAATAATAATAATAATAATAATAATAATAATAATAATAATAATACAGGGTATTGGAACACAATACTCCTGACCTCACAATCGTGTTAAAAAACAAAGTATGGATTGTCGATGTTGGAATCCCAGGTGAAAGAAGGATTGAGGAGAAACAACTGGAAAAGCTGACATGATATGAGGATTTAAAGATCGAATTGCAAAGACTCTGGCACAAGCCAGTCAAGGTGGTCCCAGTGGTGATCGGCACACTGGGTTGCAGTGCCTAAAGGCCTTGGCCTGCACTTAAACACAATCGGCGCTAATTACCATTTGCCAGCTGCAGAAGGCCACCTTACTGGGATCTGCACGCATTGTTTGCCGATACATCACACAGTCCTAGACACTTGGGAAGTATCCGACGTATGATCCAATATAACAGCCAGCACAGTGTCTGCTGTGGACTCATCTTGTTGTGCTTCAAATAATAATAATAATAATAATAATAATAATAATAATAATAATAATAATAATAATAATAATCCAGCATGTCTATCTTGTTTGCTGTGTCGTACAATAAATAATAATAATAATAATAATAATAATAATAATAATAATAATAATAATAATAATAATAATGGTTTTAAGAGAAGAAGAGACCCCTTGGGTCATTTAGCCCAACCCATTCTGCCCTTGTGCCATGGGGGCTGGATAAATGGCTTCAATGGGCCGCATCCGGCCCCTGGGCCTTAGTTTGGGGACCCCTGATCTAAACCCTCCTGGCAGATGGCTATCCAGTCTCTGCTTCTCAAAGCCTCCCCCAGACTCCGAGGCAGAGCGTTCCACCATTGAACTGCTCCTCTTACTGTCAGGAAGTCCTTCTTAACATTCAGGTGAGATCTGCCTGCTCCTTCTTTGTTATGGCATCCTTTCAAATATTCAAACATGGCTATCAGACAATCTCCATTTGTTCCTTTGGAAAGCTCTGTGCTCACCAGGCCAGAAGGCTTAATGGCTCTGGTAATCCTATCTCTACCTTCGCTCACAGGTGGAACTCTGCACCAGGGACGCCTGGCATAGAAAGAGCAAAGGAAACTTGCCTACCTGCTCGTAGTTTATGAACATGGCGGTTGGGAAGACGTCGGCTACCCATCTGAGGAGAGCGTCCGAGTTTTCGGGGGCCATATAAACCAGCACACATTCGGCCATCAGGAGCGTCGGTAGCCTTGGAAGCGAGAACGGAGGGGTCAGGAGAGACAAAAGGGGCACAGGATGAAAGCAGCAGGGCTCTCTTCTCTTTTCAAACTCAGGCTTCCCAAAAGCCCAAGGGAGAAAACATAGCACACCCCAGAAATGCAACCCCATGGAAGGACGCTATGTTGTTGTCCAAAAAAGCAATGCTTAAAGATATGGTTGTTGTATGTTTTCCGGGCTGTATGGCCATGTTCTAGAAGTATTCTCTCCTGATGTTTCGCCCACGTCTATGGCAGGCATCCTCAGAGGTTGTGAAGGCCTTAGGGATGTATAGATTTTACCTGCATTTTAACCAAATGTTTACCGAATACTATTTCGGACCAGCAATATTTTAACACGGCCTAAAGGAAATGGAGTTTTTAGGACCCTAGAACAACTTATAATGGATCACCCTAATGGCCTGAGGGTCAGGGATTTTTTAATGGTATAATGGTATAATGTTTTAATTTATTAATTTGCTAAATTTGGCTTATGTAGCATGTACAGTAGAGTTTCACTTATCCAACACTCGCTTATCCAACGTTCTGGATTATCCAACACATTTTTGTAGTCAATGTTTTCAATATATCGTGATATTTTGGTGCTAAATTCATAAATACAGTAATTACTACATAGCATTACTGCGTATTGAACTACTTTTTCTGCCAAATTTGTTGTCTAACATGATGTTTTGATGCTTAATTTGTAAAATCATAACCTAATTTGATGTTTAATAGGCTTTTCCTTAATGCCTCCTTATTATCCAACATATTTGCTTATCCAACATTCTGCCGGCCCGTTTATGTTGGATAAGTGAGACTCTACTGCAGGGGTCCCCAAACTTTTTAAGCAGAGGGCCGGTCCACAATCCTTCAGACTGTTGAGGGGCCAAATTATCATTTGAAAAAAAAAATACAAACAAATTCCTATGCATACTGCACATGTCTTATTTGTAGTGCAACAACAACAACGAAAGAACAATACAATATTTAAAAATGAAAACAATTTTAACCAACATAAACCTATTAGGATTTCAATGGAAAGTGTGGGCCTGCTACTGGCCAATGAGATAGTCAAGTTAATTAGGATTGTTGTTGTTGTTGTTGTTGTGTGCCCTCAAGCCATGTCAGACTTTGGCTGAGCCCAAGTCTAAAATTATTTATTTACTGCATTTATTTACTACATTTATATCCCACCTTTCTCACCCCAAAGGGGACTCAGAGCAGCTGTATGTACATACAATATATTATATGATTAGCATAACACAACATTAGCATTATATATTACTATATTGAACTATACCACTATACTATTATATAATATGTAATATATAACATATAATTAATATTATTATATGGTATTACTATGTGTATTATATTATATAACATAAGATTATTATCAACATTATATGTATAGACAATATATTATATTATTAAAACTGATATAAAAATATTATATTATAAAACTGAGGATGGGAGCCAGGTAAATGACCTTGGAGGGCCGCATCTGGCCCCCGGGCCTTAGTTTGGGGACCCCTGCTCTACTGTTTTTCTGTTTACTTTACTTATATTATGTTTTTGTTATATTTTTACGTTACATGATATTTTTGTTTTAAACTATTTTACGCCGCTTTGAATCCCACCCATGGGAGAAAAGCGGGATAAAAATAAAAATTTTTCCAAGAGGAAGGGTCTCACCAGCCATTTACCTTTCCTTTGCTGGCCCTGCAATCCAGGAACCCTATCCCTACCCAACCCCAAAACAGCGTGATGCAAACATCTGAGTAATTTTTGCCTGCAGGGCTATTTTTAAATACCGAAGGCCCCCGCCTGGCACGCCGAGGAGCCCAAGGAGGCCTGCGTTGAGGGGGGGGGGGGCAGTGTGGGAGGCGGAGGAGCAGCGGTGTGATGAAAGGCTTGGCATCTTGGTGCCGCTCCGTGTGCCGCTTGCAGCATCACCGCCCACAAAGCCATTCCCTGGCGGCCTGCAGCTCCTGCCTTGCTGGCCTGCCACTCTGGGAGACAACTTCCTTGCGCTTCTCCCAGGGAACAGAGAAGGCAAAGGCACACCTCTCGCACATACAGCGAAGGAAATGAGGGAATCATCTCCTCTCACTTTTAGTGGGGGCAATGCAACTTATAAAACATATCTAAAAGAGAAATGGAATAGACAGGTGAAACTGTCCTAAAGTTCAGAGGGGCCTGGATCTTCAGAGAAAGCATCCCAAGGACTAAAAAAAGTCAAAGGGATTGATTTTGGCCTGGATCAATAGGAGTCTAGTGTCTAGATCCAGGGAAGTCATGCTCCCCCTCTATTCTATTCTGCCTTGGTCAGACCACTTTACCTGGAATTACACTGTGTCCAGTTCTGGGCACCGCAATTGAAGGGATATGTTGACAAGCCTGAATTTTCTGAGCACTTTACCCCCAGCCCCAGCTCTATAGCATGTTGGTTGATGTATTTTTATGATGATTTTATTCTGCTGTTTTAAATTACTTTAATTAGATTGTTTATGTACAGTAGAGTCTCACTTATCCAACATAAACGGGCCGGCAGAATGTTGGATAAGCAAATATGTTGAATAATAAGGAGGCATTAAGGAAAAGCCTATTAAACATCAAATTAGGTTATGATTTTACAAATGAAGCACCAAAACATCATGTTAGACAACAAATTTGACAGAAAAAGTAGTTCAATACGCAGTAATGCTATGTAGTAATTACTGTATTTATGAATTTAGCACCAAAATATCACGATATATTGAAAACATTGACTACAAAAATGTGTTGGAAAATCCAGAACGTTGGATAAGCAAGTGTTGGATAAGTGAGACTCTACTGTATTATGTTTTTAATTGTGTTTCAGCTTGCAATCTTTGTTTATGCTGGGTTTGGTCCCCATGTAAGTCGCCCCGAGTTCTTTCGGAGAAATGGTGGCGAGATATAAAAATAAAGTTGTTGTTATTAATATTATTAATGTGTCCAGAGGAGAACGACTAAATGATCCAAGGCCTGGAGAACAAACCCTATGAGGAGCGGCTTAAAGAGCCGGGCATGTTTAGACTGCAGAAGAGAAGGCTCAGAGGAGGCATGATGAGGGCTATGTATCAAGATGTGAGGGGAAGTCATAGGGAGGAGGGAGCAAACTTGTTTTCTGCTGCCCTGGAGATTAGAACGCAGAATAATGGCTTTAAACGACAGGAAAGGAAATTCCACCTGAACATTAGGAAGAACTTCTTCACTGTGAGAGCTGTTCAGTAGTGGAACTCTCTGCCCCAGATTGTGGTGGAGGCTCCTTTTTTGGAAGCTTTTAAACAGAGGCTGGATGGCCATCTGTCGGGGGCGCTTTGAATGCGATTTTCCTGCTTCTTGGCAGAATGGGGTTGGGCTGGATGGCCCATGAGGTCTCTTCCAACTCTATGATTCTATGACTCTCCACTTTCTTACCCAAATTTCTGTGAATTGTTGCTGGACCTTTTACGCCAAAGTATGCTCTGTCTACTTCCCTTTTTAAAAACTCTACTTTGAACACAAACTGCAGGAAAAGGGTATTAAAACTGGCAAACAGGTCCCTTTGGGGCTCCTGCAGAGACAAATTGAGCCCATTTTCGCTCCAATGGTTTTTCTGCAACATGTGGCTCCTGGGTCTTACAATCCTGAACCATTTCATAGAATCATAGAATCATAAAATAGTAGAGTTGGAAGAGACCTCATGGGCCATCCAGCCCAACTCCCCGCTAAGAAGCAGGAAATTGCATTCAAAGCACCCCTGACAGATGGCCATCCAGCCTCTGCTTAAAGGTCTCCAAAGAAGGAGCCTCCACCACAGCCTGGGGGAGAGAGTTCCACTGTCGAACAGCCCTCACTGTGAGGAAGTTCTTCCTAATGTTCAGGTGGAATTTCCTTTCCTGTAGTTTGAAGCCCTTGTTCCACGTCCTAGTCTGCAAGGCAGCAGAAAACAAGCTTGCTCCCTCCTCCCTAGGACTTCCCTTCACGTATTTGTACATAGCTATCATGTCTACTCTCAGCCATCTCTTTTGCAGGCTAAACATGCCCAGCTCTTTAAGCCGCTCCTCACAGGGCTTGTTCTCCAGACCCTTCATCATTTTAGACGCCCTCCTCTGGACGCTTTCCAGCTTGTCAACATTTCCCTTCAACTGCAGTGCCCAAAATTGAACACAGTATGTCAGGTATGTATGTATGTCAGGACACAGGCATGTAGCCTCTATAGAGGCCATGTCAACAGGCCTAGGGGTCATTTTATTCTCTTTCAGCTGCAAGGAAAGCCAGAAATAAACTTAAAAATGGAAGCAGCTGATTCCCTTCTAAGAAGGTTTATGATAGCCACCATTTAGGAAATCTGAGGAGGAACATATTATGCTTAAAATAATAATAAAAAAATCCCATAAACACGCCAAATAAAACAAACCCAAGAGTGGCTAGGAGCTCAACTTCTTATAGTTTTGGTTATTCTTAAACATTACACCATGTCGGAGAGGGGCAAACTATTTAAAAGGTGAACAGCCCACTCCTAGGAGGGTTTGGAAAGGAGAGGTGCCCTTGAGCCGCCCTCTTACTCTGGGTCCAGGCCGCATTTCTTCATGGCTTCCTCTAGCTTGTGGAGTTCGCGGAGGTCTGCGCCAATGATGGCATAGCGGGTGGAGTCCAGGCTGTGGGAATCTGGAACGAAAGGGCCAGTGAAAGCTGTTACCTAACTGTGAGAAATCAAGGAGGTAGGACTTGATACTTAATAGGCTTTCCCTTAATCCCTCATTATCCAAGATATTCGCTTATCCAAGCTTCTGCCGGCCCGTTTAGCTTGGATAAGTGAAACTCTACTGTACAGTAGAGTCTCACTTATCCAACATAAACGGGCTGGCAGAACGTTGGATAAGTGAATACATTGGATAACAAGGAGAGATTAAGGAGAAGCCTATTAAACACCACATTAGGTTATGATTTTACAAATTAAGCACCAAAACATCATGTTATACAACAAATTTGACAGAAAAGGTAGTTCAATATGCAGTAATGCTATGTAGTAATTACTGTATTTACGAATTTAGCACCAAAATATCACGATAAATTGAAAACATTGACTACAAAAATGCGTTGGATAATTCAGAATGTTGGATAAGTGAATGTTGGATAAGTGAGAGACTACTGTATTTGAAAACATTAGGGGGACACACACATAATAAAAAAGTAGCTGGAAACAGGATACAGTAGAGTCTCACTTATCCAAGCTAAACGGGCTGGCAGAAGCTTGGATAAGCGAATATCTTGGATAATAAGGAGGGATTAAGGAAAAGCCTATTAAACATCAAATTAGGTTATGATTTTACAAATTAAGCACCAAAACATAATGTTATACAACAATTTGACAGAAAAAGTAGTTCAATATGCAGTAATGTTATGTTGTAATTACTGTATTTATGAATTTAGCACCAAAATATCATGATATATTGAAAACATTGACTACAAAAATGGCTTGGATTATCCAGAGGCTTGGATAAGCGAGGCTTGGATAAGTGAGACTCTACTGTACTTGCAAAATTCACCCTATTAGCTCCTGCTACTAAGAATCACCCAGAAATGTTTTTGGAAAAACTTTCCTAAAATAATAAGGATTTTATTTACAATTACTTGTATAAATTGCATGGAGCTAAAGTTTCAGAAGTGTTGGACAATAATAAAAATATCTGACAACACACAACATTTAGATACAACATTTCCATCACCCAAGAAACAAACAACTGGAATGCGACAAAGAAAAGTTGTGGCTTTTCTTCCCTATGACAACCTCTAAAGTCTCCCTTCAGCGTGGCCAGGCAAGCGGGTGGATTCTGGGAGTTATAGTTACCCAGGAGCCCTACTCAGAGTTCTGTACAAGTTCATCCTCTGCATATGCAGTACTTTATGACCACGTTTTAATGTATTTGATGTGTTTTATGTCGTTTTATACATATACTAGCTGTGTCCTGCCACATGTTGCTGTGGCCAATTGCAGTGAATAGCCTCGCTGCTTGAAAGCCTGGCTGTTTTCTACATAGGTTATGCTTGCTAGGCCAGGTTGAATGAGATGGAGTAGCCTCGTGGTTTCCAAAGTCGGGCTTTGAAGCTGCAAGGCTGTTCAGTGTTAATCAAGGTGGGCCACAAAGGGGTTGAGATATGTGTGGAATAACGTGCAGTGTGGTAGAAAGAACTGTTGTCTGGTTGAGGCAGGTGTTGCCATGGATCTCCTTGATTAGCATTGAATAGGCCTGCAGCTTCAAGGTCTGCCTGGTTAGTACTTGGAAGAATCCTTTACTGGGACATGTTAGCTGGGTGTGATTATTTAAGTTGGTTAGCATTGAATGGCTGCTTCCTGCATGAGGGAATCCTTTGTTGGGGGGTGTTAGCTGGGCCTGGTTGTTTCCTGTGTGGAATTCCCCTGTGTTCTGAGTGTTGTTGTTTATTTAGTGTCCTGATTTTAGAGGTTATATTGTTGTGTATTGTTATTAGAGCACAGTAATTATTATACATTATATTGATAATGTTATATGATTTGCCTGGAACAGGATTATATGAGGCCCCTTCTACACAATGGTTTAATATTCACACTGAAGTTTTTTTGTTTTTTGTTTTTTTGCCTAGGAGGCAGCCTGGCTTTGAAGCTGCAAGGCTGTTTAGTGTCAATCAAGGTGGGTCACAAAGGGGTGCATTCCGGTTTTTTGGGGGGGTTTTGGCTCCATGGAGGTTAGGGATGTGTAGTTTGTTTGTAAGAACATAGAGACGTGGATGAGGGGTTGTGTTGTCAATTTTCTAGGTTGGGGGGGCCTTTAGTTTTGTTGTTTTGCCCGGTGGAGCGATGCCATTCTCCTTTTATATATATAGATTATTACATTGTTTTTATTTATGGATTGTGTTTTTATGCAGTACTTTATGTCCAGGTTTTAATGTATTTTATATGTTTTATGTCGTTTTATACATATATTCTGACACTGTTTTTATTTATGGATTGTGTTTTTAACCTATGTTGTTGCTAGGCTCATCCCCATGTGAGCTATCCCGAGTCCCTTCGGGAAGATGGAGGGAGGATATAAAAATAAAGTTGGTGTTGTTGTTGTTATTATTATAGTTCAAAAATGAACTATTACCAGTTCGCAGACTGAACTGACTCAGGGAAAGCTTTTACTTTTCTGTCATCAAGATGATAAGATTTTAAAAAACCCTTTTTTATCACCAGATTTTGGACTCACTGATTTGAACCTTGTATTAAGTCACTTTAGCTCCTTTGCTGGGAAAAAGGACATGATAAAAATCAAGTTAAATTCATAAAGGCTAGCAAAGCTATGCATATTTTAAGCATGCAACTTATTTTTTTGTAAAAACCAGAGCATTCCAAGAGGAACTTGTTCCGCAATCAATGGAAGTGCTAACTAAGCAAAAGAAAAACTAACTTCTTCCTTCCTTATTCTGAGTATATAAGATCATCTAGAGCAGGGCTTTTTAAACTGTTTCTATTTCTGATCTCTTTCTGCCTGTGAAATTTTGATATGACCCAAGGTATACACTGTAAGTATATAAATCAGATATAAAAAAATCAAACATTAACTGATAATAAATCAGCATTGGCAAGGCTTGATAAACAAGCTTTTTTTGCTTTTTGCGAAAGCATTTTCTGCAGAGTCCACTGTAAGCACTGCACTGTGTTATTTACAGATTTGGCTTTGGCTTTAACTATTTATTTTTTAATACTGTTCATGTTGCATTCCATTTTAATGTTTGCATATTTTGAGGTTTTAATCATATTGTATTGGCTTTAGTATGAGGAGCATTAAGTCTCTTTTTATGGAGAAATAGTGGGATACAAATGATAATAATAATAATACTTGGGTGTAAATGGGTGGCATTCAGAAGCTTTTCTCCAGGTGCCACAGTGGCAAAATGGGTTGAACTGATTCAATCTGCTGACCTAAAAGGTTGGCAGTTCGAAGCCGCAGGTTGGGGTGAGCTCCCACTGTCAGCCTAGCTCCTGGCAACCTAGCAGTTTGAAAATATACAAATGTGAGTAGATCAATAGGTACCGCTTTGGCGAGAAGGTAATAATAGTGCCTATGCAGCCATGCCAGCAACATGACCAGGAGATGTCTACGGACAACAGGGTCCTTGGCTTGGCAATGGAACAAGAGTACCTTCCCATGGCCAAAGTTGAGCATTGCCTCCAGAAAAGCCGGAGATTAAAAGTGGAAGTTTTTACCTTTGTTCTGTGTACTTGTATGCCATTGTTTCTACTGTATTAAAGGCACTGAATGTTTCCCTATCTCTGTATGTTGTAATCTGCTTTGAGTCCCTTCAGAGAGATAGAGTGGAATATAAATAGAGTGTATTATTATTATTATTATTGGCCAGATTTCCTGGGACCCCAACATTGAGCCAAGGGAATCCCATTTGGGGTTGGGACCCGCCATTTAAGAAGGAACCCACTCACCAGAAGAATAAGCAGATATCAAAGTGCCCAGATTTTCCCTTCAAGAGGAAAGCTGGTTGCATGTCTGCCTGAACTGGCAGAAGTGTTTGATGGAAGGGGAAGGCTGTCTGGGAGCAAAGCAAACCACTTGGCACTTGCGGAGCCGCCATGGCGCCGGAGGGCAAGGCCCGTGTCAGGGGCCATTTCGTCAGGGGAAGCAGTAGGCACCCATCAAGAAAGCGGAGAAGGAGAAAAGTGACAGCCGGGGGAGGAGGAAGGGGGCAGCCAGCATCTGCTAGGCCTCCTCCTCATCCTTCACTGCCATCCCCTTTCCCTTGTGTTTCACGTCTCCTTTAGAATATGAGGCTGAAGGCAGGCAAGGAGGGAGCTGCCCATTCATGACTTGTAAACTGTTCTGGGAGGGTTTCGGGGCTGAAAGGGAGGGTATAAGTAATCTAAATAAAAACATGAAATCAACAAGAAAGCTGTTGCCCTTGCATCTATTCCTCCCCAAGATCAAAATTAAACAGGCTTCTGGGATAGCCCCATGAGAGGTGTGGGCAGGTGAACCAAATAATAATAATAATAATCACAAGGAAACCGACGAAACCATTGATCATATCCTCAGCTGCTGTAAGAAAATTGCAGAGACAGACTACAAACAGAGGCACAACTATGTGGCCCAAATGATTCATTGGAACTTATGCCTCAAGTACCACCTTCCATTTCTAAGCCGAAGAGCCAGCGTTGTCCGTAGACAACTCCAAGGTCATGTGGTCACTGGCATGACTGCATGGAGTGCCGTTACCTTCCTGCTGGAGCGGTACCTATTGATCTACTCACATTGGCATGTTTTCGAACTGCTAGGTTGGCAGGAGCTGGGGCTAACAGCGGCCGCTCCTGCCGCTCCCGGGGTTTGAACCTGGGATCTTTCGGTCTCCAGCTCAGTGCTTTAACGCGCTTTGCCACCGGGGCTCACTCGAGTATGAGCTGACCCAAATATAAGATGGCTAGGACCCTCACTCGAGTATAAACCGAGGAGGGTTTTTTCAGCCCTAAAAAGGGGCTGAAAAGCTCAGCTTATACTCAAATATATAAGATAATAAAAATACGAACACTAATAATAATAATAATTTATTATCCATGTTTTCTTTTGGCTTGAGGTGAGGCACAACAGAGTCAAGTACATCTGTAAACGCACACAACAAATAATAATAATAATAATAATAATAATAATAATAATAATAATAATAATAATAAACTTTATTTTTATATCCCGCCCCATCTCCCCGAAGGGTCTCGGGGCAGCTCACAACAGGGACAAACCCGAACAACGACAACATATTTAACATAAACTTAAAATATTCCAACAATACACACAATAAAATAATGGACAAATACATTAAAATCCAAGCAGATAAAATCAGAGTACAGTAGAGTCTCACTTATCCAACACTCGCTTATCCAACATTCTGGATTATCCAACACATTTTTGTAGTCAATGTTTTCAATACATAGTGATATTTTGATGCTAAATTCGTAAATACAGTAATTACTACATAGCATTACTGCATATTGAACTATTTTTTCTGTCAAATTTGTTGTTAAACATGATGTTTTGGTGCTTAATTTGTAAAATCATAACCTAATTTGATGTTTAATAAGCTTTTTCTTAATCTCTCCTTATTATCCAACATATTCGCTTATCCAACGTTCTGCCGGCCCGTTTATGTTGGATAAGTGAGACTCTACTGTAATTAAAAGCAACCCAGTGGGGACAGGTTTCATAAAGTGATGTATCATGGAAATAAGCAGCAATGATAAAGTGCCATATGCTTTTAAAACAGAAAGAAGTATTTTAATAACAGCTCTATTGGGCCTGTTCATTTAAACGCGCTCTGGAACAACCATGTTTTCAACAAAGCCTCCAAGTTGGTCCTTAAAGCTACAAGATCATTATAAACAAATGTAACCTCCCTCTGAGCTTCAAGTCACATTTATCCCCACTGATGAATCTTTACTGGGGAGGGAGGGGGTGATGGGAGCTGCTGTCAGGTCCTTTATGACTAAAATGGCAGGCAAAGCCTCCCTTGCCTTGTACAGATGGGGCCCGCAGGGAACTGCAGCAGGTAAAAGGGCGCATGCTATTTTTAAAGGACACTGTTTTCACACTCAGGGGTTTGCTTTCCAAAGCAGTGGGTTGCATGTTGCGAAGCAGAGAGTTATACTTGTGAGACAGAGCGGGTGGGAGGCGAGGAAGAAAATGCTAAGGATCGCAAAGGTGCTGGTAGAATTCAGCAAGGGGTACCAAGCAGAACAGTGGGTGAAAGGCAAAGGAAAGGCTCAAGGCTCTTCCCTCCCTCTCTCCCATTATTGGAAAGATTAACAACACTCCCCCGCAGCAGAAAAAAGGAGCAAGGAGGCGCAGGCAGCATCTTGGGGGAAAATGCCACCCTGTGGCTTTTATTTTTCTTTCTTCAGATGACTCACCTATTAAGAAAGACTCCCCTGAATGGCTCTCCATGATTGGTTGTGACAGGGAAGGCTTGGATCTGGGGAGATGGGACAAAAAAGAAAGAAAGGGGGGAAAGGGAGGGGGAGAAGAGTCAGTGAGGCATCTCACACACGGAGCTTTGGTTTTCCTCCCCCCCCCCCAAAAAAATACTGCCAAGCTCATTAAGGACAAGGCTGCCCTCTGCTGGAAGGAAACCAAGGAGATCTTAGGCTCAGCTTCAAAGTCTAAGGCAGGGGTCCTCAAACTTTTTAAGTGGAAGGCCGATTCATGGTTGAGGGGCCAAATTATCATTTGAAAAAAAAATGAACTGCACATGCCTTATTTGTACTGCAAAAAAACCCCAACAATTTATTTATTTATTTGCTACATTTATACCCCACCCTCTCTCACCCCGAAGGGGACTCAGAGCGGCTTACAAGTTGTATGTACATCTATATATATAAAAGAGTGATGGCATCAGGGCAGCGGACAAAACAACAAAACTACAGGCCCCCCAACCTCGAAATTTGACAACACAATCCATCATCCACGGCTCTAGGTTGATACAACAAAAAGAAAAGAAAAATAAAGTCCTAATTAGAGGGAGAGGAATAATAGTTTTTATCCAATTGCTGCCAGTTAGAAGGCTGCCCACTTGGTCTCCTAGCAACCTACTCAGCCCAGGGGACAGGCACAGTTAGGCCTCACTTAAGCCTCTTCCACAGATTATAGATTTTAACTGGATTACATGGCAGTGTAGACTCAAGGCCCTTCCACACAGCTATATAACCCATTTAGAATCTTATATTATCTGCTTTGACTCCACACTGCGATATAATCCACTTCAGTGTGCATACTAAACATAAAGACAACCATACAACAGACATTCAATACCACCACTACCTCAACAATTTCTCACCAACACCACCACACAACGCCACAGCAACGCGTGGCCGGGCACAGCTAGAACAATATATTATATTATTAGCATAGCACAATATTAGCATTATATATTACTATATTGTACTATACCATTATACCGTAATATTATTAGTAATATTACATTTAATATATAATATATAATTAATATTATTATATTATACAATATTATTATATTTTAATATTATTATTAGCTGCCCTGAGTCCCCTATGGGGTGAGAAGGGCGGGGTAGAAATACTGTAATAAATAAATAAATATTATATTATAATATTTATTATCAATATTATATGTATACACAATATATTATATTATTACCATATCATTCATTTACAATATTTCATTTACAATATTGGTAAATGAAAAAACAATACAATATTTAAAAATAAAAATAATTTTAACCAACATACTGTAAACTTATCAGGATTACAGTGGGAATTGTGGGCCTGCTTCTGGCCAATGAGATAATCAAGTAGGATTGTTGTTGTGCCTTCAAGTCATTTCAGACTTTGGGCGAGCCTATGTCTGAAACTGAGGGCGAGGGCCAGGTAAATGGTCCCCGGGCCTTAGTTTGGGGACCCCTGGTCTAAGGACGCAAAGCATTTCTGGAGAAGAGGTAGAAAAGAGCACACAAATGCTTCCAACCCCGTTTTCCAAAAGGACTGTTGGTCTGAAACTAAGGGCAATGAGAAATGCAAGAACTTTTGTGACAATCACACTTCAGAGACAGAATTAGCTATTTCCTTGAAACAAACATTATTTAATGTGTTGTTGAAGGCTTTCATGGCAGAATCACGGGGTTGCTATGAGTTTTCCGGGCTGTTTGGCCACGTTCCAGAAGTATTCTCTCCTGACGTTTCGCCCACATCTATGGCAGGCATCCTTAGGGTTGTGAGGTCTGTTGGAAACTAGGCAAGTGAGGTTTATATATACAGTAGAGCAGGGGTCCTCAAACTTTTGAAGCAGAGGGCTGGTCCACTATCCTTCAGATTGTTGAGGGGCCGAATTATCATTTGAAAAAAAAAATACAAACAAATTCCTATGCATACTGCACATGTCTTATTTGTAGTGCAACAACAACAACAACGAAAGAACAATACAATATTAAAAAATGAAAACAATTTTAACCAACATAAACCTATCAGGATTTCAATGGAAAGTGTGGGCCTGCTACTGGCCAATGAGATAGTCAAGTTAATTAGGACTGTTGTTGTTGTGTGCCTTCAAGTCATTTCAGACTTTGGCCGAGCCTAAGTCTAAAATTAATTATTTATTTACTGCATTTATTTACTATATTTATATCCCACCTTTCTCAACCAGAAGGGGACTCAGAGCAGCTGTATGTACATACATATATTATATTATTAGCATAGCACAATATTAGCATTATATATTACTATATTGAACTATACCACTATACTATTATATAATACGTAATATATACCATATAATTAATATTATTATATGGTATTATTATTAGTATTATATTGTATAACATAATATTATTATCAATATTATATGTATATACAATATATTATATTATTAAAACTGATATAAAATATTATATTATAAAACTGAGGGCGGGGGCCAGGTAAATGACCTTGGAGGGCCGCATCCGGCCCCCGGGCCTTAGTTTGGGGACCCCTGCAGTAGAGTCTCACTTATCCAACATAAATGGGCTGGCAGAACGTTGGATAAGCAAATACGTTGGATAACAAGGAGAGATTAAGGAGAAGCCTATTAAACACATTAGGTTATGATTTTACAAATTAAGCACCAAAACATCATGTTATACAACAAATTTGACAGAAAAGGTAGTTCAATATGCAGTAATGCTATGTAGTAATTACTGTATTTATGAATTTAGCACCGAAATATCACGATATATTGAAAACATTGACTACAAAAATGCGTTGGATAATCCAAAACGTTGGATAAGTGAGACTCTACTGTATCTGTGGAATGATGTCCAGGGTGGGAAAAAGAACTCTTGTCTGTTGGAGGCAAGTGTGAATGTTGCAAGTAATCATCTTGATTAGCACTGGAAAGCCTTGCAGCTTCAAAGTCTGGCTGATTCCTGCCTGGGGGAATCCTATGTTGGGAGGTGTTAGCTGTCCCTGATTGTTTGTCTGGAATTCCCCTGTCTTCTGAGTGTTGTTCTTTATTTACTGTCCTGATTTTAGAGTTTTTTTAATACTAGAAGCCAGACTGTGTTAATTTTCATTGTTTCCTCCTTTCTGTTGAAGTTGTCCACATGCTTGCGGATTTCAATGGCTTCTCTGTGCAGTCTGACATAAAGGTAAAGATATTCCCCTGACGTTAAGTCCAGTCGTGTCCAACTCTGGGGGTTGGTGCTCATCTCCATTTCTAAGCCGAACAGCCGGCGTTGTCTGTAGATATCTCCAAGGTCATGTGGCTGGCATGACTGCATGGAACACCGTTACCTTCCCGCCGGAGTGGTACCTATCGATCTACTCACATTTTCATGTTTTCGAACTGTCAGGTGGAGCTAACTAGAAGCTGGAGCTAACAGCTCACTCCGCTCCCCGGATTTGAACCTGGGACCTTTCTGCAAGTTCAGCAGCTCAGCGCTTTAACATACTGAGCCACCAGAGGCTGACATAGTCTGACATAGTGGATAGTAAATAAAGAACAACACTCTGAACACAGGGGAATTCCAGACATGAAACAATCAGGACCAGCTAACATCTCCCAACAAAGGATTCCCCCAGGCAAGAAGCTACCAGGCCTTGAAGCTGTAAGGGCATTAAATGTTAATCAAGCTGGCCAATTGCAACATTCACACTTGCCTCAGAAAATAGATTTTTCTCCTACCCTGGACATTCCACAGATATATAAAGCCTTAGTTTCCAACAGACATCACAACCTCTGAAGATGCCTGCCATAGATGTTGCCGAAACGTCAGGAGAGAATGCTTCTGGAACATGGCCATACAACCCATAAAACTAACAGCAACCCAAACACTATTTATTTCAGGACAGTCGCTCCCTCAAGCCAGAATATTAGTCTATTTTAATGTTTGCATATTTTTAGATTTTAAATTTTATTGTATTAGTTTTATTGTGCACCATTCTAAGTCTCTTTTTAAAGAAATCAAGAGGGTTACAAATAATAATAGCTTTAATTTTATTTCTAACCCACCTCTTCTTGTGGCACAACATAGTTAAAATACATCAGATACAGACAAAACAATTCAGGGTCACTTCACCATTCTCACATAGTGGGTCTTGCTCAAACCACAAACTTAAACACACCGCATTTGTTTTTTATTTAATCCTACTTCACTTACCATTCCATCATGGGATTTTGAACCCACTCACAATGAAATTATGATAAAAAAGTGTGCATTTGGCTCCTGAGAGAATGTTGACAAATATCCCAGGCCCTTCCATTTTAGTTGATCCAGATCTGCAAGTCTGCAATGTGTAACTCCCCCCAGCCCAACACTGACAAAAAAGAACGCTTTTTTATTTGTATCTCAATAAATTTAACAAAATCCGGGAAACATTGGCCCACTACAAACCTAAAAATGACAATTTAGGGGGAAAGCACATCACATTTTAAACTTCTAAGTGTAGTTTATTTCAATATAAAAATCAAAACATGTTCCTCTGAATAGTACCAAAATGCAACACAAATGTGTGAACTTACTTGATGGTGTGGATTTTCCTTGTGGCTATGGTTGGAAAGTCAATTTCAAAGTATTTCCCAGGAAGCAGATCCTCATCCTGAAAAGGACAGAAAAATCCATACAATCCATACTTTTAAGATGATGCTGGTGGAAACAAATAATTCAGACCCTAAGCTTGGCTCTCGGATAGAGCTTTGCAAGACTTATATTCCCTAAAAATCATTCCAAGGTTGGCACATTCTGAGAAACCTTTGTATGGGAGGTGTTAACTGGCCCTGATAGTTTCTTGTCTGGAATTTCACCAGGCAGGAAACAGTCAGGTTTTGAAGCTGCCTGGCTATTCAATGCTAATCAAGGTAGCCAATTGCAACATTCACACTTGCCTCAAACAGGCAAGAGTTCTTTCTCCCACCCTGGGCATTCCACAGATTTATAAACCCCACTTGCCTATTTTCCAACAGACCTCACAACCTCTGAGGATGCCTACCATAGATGTGGGTGAAACGTGAGAAGAGAATGCTTCTGGAACATGGCCATATAGCCCTGAAAACTCACAGCAACCCAGTGATTCTGGCCATGAAAGCTTTCGACAACAGAAAGCTTTGTATGTTTGCGTGCATGTTTTGGAAATGCATGCAGAAGCAGCTATATTGCTAATAACAATAATAATAAATGTACTGCATGTCTCTCTCTTCATCCAAATGAGACAAATCTTCCTTTCACCCACAATAGTCCCCAGAACAGAGAAGGATTTGCAATATATCAATCATAGGAAAAGGAGCACAAGAGGCCGCTAGAGGTCACTCAGGAGCTTTGCAACTTTTGTATACAGTATATATATACCTTTGGCTTCTTCTCATCACGGCCTGACCTACCTTTAATTTCCAAAAAAGGGTGTCCATGCCAGCCCCAAGGTTAATGATTTGGCAGTTGCGATCAGTTTTCTGTAAGAAAGCCTTCACCAAGCGGGTAACTCCTTCGACACGGGCATAATACCCTATGAGGAAAAACAATAATGTCAGACTTAGATAATGACAACAAGTAGCAGGCTTACACTTTCATCCTGAGTTTGTCTTTCAAAATACAAGAGGAGATTCTTTCCCTCCTCCTTGTCTCCCATTTATACAGACCACAGCCTGGAAAAGTTATATCCGCCTGGAATTCTTTTACACAAGGCATTTTACCTCGACTGATTTCCGGTGCCTTTCTTTCTTTGGGGTGCCTTGCAAAATGTTGTATGTAAGGATCCTTCCAGTAGCCCATGTTGACAGCGTACCTGATGGGATAGATAGATAGAAAAAAAGAAAGAAAGGTCCTGTTATAACCACAGAAACAGAATGCTAAATGAAGCAGCAAACCCACAGTGAGGCAATGTGGAGTGGTAGTTTGAGGCCTCATCTATACTGCCATATAATCCAGTTTCTGCATCCAGATTATCTGCTTTGAACTGGATTATGTGGCAGTGTAGATCCAGCCTAAGACTCCCACTGACTTGGGAGGAAAGGGAGATGCAACACCTAGCGCCCCTAAAGTTATCATGGGAAGTTATCATAGGCTGGGCTGTGGTGCAGGCTGGATAGCAAGCCAGCTGCAACAAATCACTCTGACCAAGAGGTAATGAGTTCGAGGCCAGCCCGTGCCTGCGTCTTGTCTCTGTCTCTGTTCTATGTTATGGCATTGAATGTTTGCCTTTATGTGTGCAATGTGATCCGCCCTGAGTCCCCTTCAGGGTGAGAAGGGCGGAATATAAATGCTGTAAATAAATAAATAAGTGTAGTTTGTAGACTTCCACCTGAAAGAGAGAGAGCTACAACTTTCAGCATTCTTATCAGTCATGGGACTTGTAGACAGAAACTACTGACTTGGAAAAGAGCATAATGGACTCCCCAGCATCCGTAATAGTTTTGTGGGAGTTGTAGTTTGACACCACCCTCCCCTTTCCATTGACTAGGAAGAGAGATATATAATTCTCGGCCTCACGAAAGGACAGGCATCAGGGAAGAAGTAGTTTGACACCACTGTTGACTTTATTTACACCCCTCCTTTCTTCCCATTGGTGGGAACAAAGGTGACTTTCGTTGTTGTTGTTGTTGTTATTATTATGTTTAATTATATGTATTTTCTCTCCAGACGGAGACCCAAAGTGGCTAACAACTAAAAGCATTGCAACACAACTTAAAATTTACAAATATACAACTATTTGAAAAGTATTAAACATCATTAAAAGCATATAAAATCACAGCAGCCCATGACAATCTTTAAAAGCTGACCTGAATAAAAAGGTTTTAACCTGCTGCCTGAAGGAAGGACAGGGAGGAGGGGGCAATTGAAAAGTGCCCAGAAACTCCAACTAGTTCACAGATCTGCAGTCAGGTTATTGACAGGTACTGGACACAGGGAGCGTACAACCCCACTGTGGTTACAGCCTCTGCACTTGATGCCAATGTGTTTCCGAGTCCAATTCAAGGTGTTGGTTTTGACCTTTAAAGCTCTAAATGGTTCAGGCCCAATTTACCTATCTGACCACATTGCCCCTTACCAACCTAAAATCTTTCAGAGAGACCTTTCTCTTGTAACTGCCGCCATCACAAATATGGTTGGCGGCGATGAGAGAGAGGGCCTTCTCTGTAGTTGCCCCAACCCTTTAGAACTCCCTCCCCATTGAGATTAAAATTGCCCCTTCCCTGTTATCTTTCAAAGACCAGCAGAATACCTACCTGTTCAAGCAAGCATTTGATAAATGAATTCAATTGCTGCTGACAGCAAGGTCGATTTGCACTGAGCTTAGCGAAATATACTACAGTAGAGTCTCAATTATCCAAAACTCACTTATCCAAGGTTCTGGATTATCCAAGGCATATTTATAGTCAATGTTTTCAATATATCGTGATATTTAGTGCTAAATTCATAAATACAGTAATTACAACATAACATTACTGTGTATTGAACTGCTTTTTCTGTCAAATTTGTTGTATAACATGATGTTTTGGTGCTTAATTTGTAAAATCATAACCTGATTTGATGTTTAATAGGCTTTACCTTAATCTCTCCTTATTATCCAAGATATTCGCTTATCCAAGGTTCTGCCAGCCCGTTTAGCTTGGATAAGTGAGACTCTACTGTATGTAACTGATGAGTCTTCACAATAATTGCAACTGGTTTTTAAACGTTTTTAATGCTTAATATTTAATTTGTATCTTATTTCTGGACAATGTTATGCTTTGTGTGATTATTGTCTTGTACTTTATGTTAAATGTGCTTTGATTTGTATTTTATTATGTTGTGGGCTGCTTTGGGTCCCATTAGGGAGAAAAGCTAGATATAAATAAAGATGAGTTATTACTATTACAGTAGAGTCTCACTTATCCAAGCTAAACGGGCTGGCAGAACCTTGGATAAGCTAGTATTTTGGATAATAAGGAGGGATTAAGGAAAAGCCTATTAAACATCAAATTAGGTTATGGTTTTACAAATTAAGCACCAAAACATCATGTTATACAACAAATTTGACAAAAAAGTAGTTCAATATGCAGTAATGCTATGTAGTAATTACTGTATTTACGAATTTAGCACCAAAATATCATGATGTACTGAAAACATTGACTACAAAAAAGCGTTGGATAATCCAGAAAGTTGGATAATCAATGTAATTGCAATTGGTTTTTAAACGTTTTTAATGCTTAATATTTATTTGTATCTTATTTCTGGACATTGTTACGCTTTATGTGATTATTGTCTTGCAGGTAAAGGTAAAGGTTTTCCCCTGACGTTAAGTCCAGTTATGTCTGACTCTGGGGGTTGGTGCTCATCTCCATTTCTAAGCCGAAGAGCCGGCGTTGTCCGTAGACACCTCCAAGGTCAGGTGGCCGGCATGACTGCATGGAGCGCTGTTACCTTCCCGCCGGAATGGTACCTATTGATCTACTCACATTGGCATGTTTTCGAACTGCTAGGTTGGCAGGAGCTTATTCTGCTTCCGGAATTTGACCCTGGGACCTTTTGGTCTGCAAGTTCAGCAGCTCAGCGCTTTAACACACTGCGCCACCACCAGTTAAATGTGCTTTGATTTGTATTTTATTATGTTGTGAGCTGTTTTGGGTCCCATTAGGGAGAAAAGCGAGATATAAATAAAGATGAGTTATTTATTTATTTACAACGTTTTTAGCCCGCCTTTCTCACCCGAGGGGACTCAAGGTGGCTTACAACACCCAGCAAGATTTAATGCCAGAATAATAATAATAATAACCAGTACAAGAAAACCGCACTACAAACTAGAGCTGACAGCTGGCACAACAAAACATTGCATGGAAAGTTCCTTGACAAAATTGAAGGGAAAGCTGATAAGGAGAAGACCTGGCTCTGGCTCACGAATGGGACCCTGAAGAAGGAGACAGAAGGCCTGATTCTTGCAGCCCAGGAGCAAGACATCAGAACAAAGGCAATGAAGGCCAAGAACGAAAAATCAGCTGATGACACAAAATGCAGACTGTGCAAGGAAACCGACGAAACCATGGATCATATCCTCAGCTGCTGTAAGAAAATTGCACACACAGACTACAAACAGAGGCACAACTACGTGGCCCAAATGATTCATTGGAACTTATGCCTCAAGTACCACCTCCCAGCAGCAAAGAACTGGTGGGATCACAAACCTGCAAAAGTATTGGAAAATGAGCACGCAAAGATACTGTGGGACTTCCGAATCCAGACTGACAAAGTTCTGGAACACAACACACCAGACATCACAGTTGTGGAAAAGAAAAAGGTTTGGATCATTGATGTCGCCATCCCAGGTGACAGTCGCATTGACGAAAAACAACAGGAAAAACTCAGTCGCTATCAGGACCTCAAGATTGAACTTCAAAGACTGGCAGAAACCAGTGCAGGTGGTCCCGGTGGTGATGGGCACACTGGGTGCCGTGCCAAAAGATCTCAGCCGGCATTTGGAAACAATAGACATTGACAAAATTACGATCTGCCAACTGCAAAAGGCCACCCTGCTGGGATCTGCGCGCATCATCCGAAAATACATCACACAGTCCTAGACACTTGGGAAGTGTTCGACTTGTGATTTTGTGATATGAAATCCAGCATGTCTATCTTGTTTGCTGTGTCATAATAAAATAATAATAATAATAATAATAATAATTATTATTATTATTATTCTGGCTTTCCTTGGAAGCGGCTGAGGGGGAAAAGGAAAGGGGCTGAGGCTGTGAGGAATTCTGGGAGTTGGAGTCCAAAAACCCTGGAGGGAGGGCCCAAGTGTGCCCCTACCTGCCGCAAGGGCTTACCGCTTGCACTGGGAGGCGTCGTCGCAGGTGCTCCGGACGGCCTCGTCGCTGACCTCGGGGCCCAGCGGGTCCCTGGAGGTGCTGGACACAGCCATGGCCCCTCGCGGTCCGTTCAGCGCGGGGAGGCCGTCCTGCGCCTCGGGACGCCCATCTCCGAAGGAAGGCCTTCCCCTCAGCCCTCCTTCCGACCTGCCTGCCTTCCTCCCTCAGGGCGCCGCCTCTCAAAAACAGCGACGCCCATTGGCCACAGACGAAAGCGCGTCCTCATTGGACCTCGCTGGAAACCCCGCCCGCCTGGATCGCTCCCCCTATTGGCCGAGAGGAATGTCACTCTCAAAGGCAGAGAGGAGTTTTTCGTTTTGGGACGTCGCCGGGATCCCTTCCCGCCCCTCCCGCTATTCTATTGGCTAATAAGGATGTCACTCAACGGAATAGAGAGGCGAGGTTTCCCATTGGATGCCGCTGGGACCGTTCCCGCCCCAATCGCGCTCTATATTGGTTGAGAGCGATGCCACTCTCAAAGGCAGTCAGAAGAGGGGGTTTTCCATTGGAGGTCACCAAGACCACCTCCCGCCCCTTCCACTTTCTCAAAGGCAGGTCCATTGAAAGTCACCAGGATCCCGCCTGCCCCGATCGCTCTTTCTATAGGCTAAGAGGGATGTCACTCTCAAAGGCAGGTCCATTGAAAGTTACCGGGATCCCGCCTGTCCCGATCGCTCTTTCTATAGGCTGGTAGGGATGTCACTTTCAAAGGCAGGTCCATTGAAAGTCACCAGGATCCCGCCTGCCTCGATCGCGCTTTCTACAGGCTGAGAGGGATGTCACTCTCAAACCAGAGGTTTTCCATTGGATATCAAGAGGACCACCTCCTGCCCCGATCACCCGTTCTATTGGTGGAAAGCAATGTCACTCTCAAAGATCAGCGAGGAGAGGAGTTGCATTGGAGGGAGCTTGTTTTGACAGATCTAGGGGGCGGGCGCAAGCAAGTAACGACAACCAATAGGCGGCGAGGGAAGTACAGTCACCGCGTGTATGGTTAAGGATGAGAGAATCTCTCTCAAGAATCTCTGGCCACGCCCCTTTTGGTCACGTGGCTTTCTGACGGCAGGGAGGGGGAGCTGGAGCCGGAAGTGACGTCGGCGGCTGCTGCTTCCGACGGAGGAGAGTGAGGTGGGAAGCCGGGCGGGAGCGGAGCGAGAGGGAGGCAGAGCCGCGGCGGAGGCCGAGGGCTGCGGGAGGAAGGGAAGGAGGAAGGAAGCCGCCCCTTCGCCGCCACCATGAAGAAGCAGTTCAACCGCATGAAGCAGCTGGCCAACCAGACGGTCGGAAGGTAAGCCAGGCCTTGGTTGCTATGGAAACCAGGGTTTTTTTGAGGGGGGCACACCGTCTGAAGGCCTCAACCTGTGTATTTCGTCTTCTCGGGTCTGGTGGGCCTGCCTAAACATGAGGATGGGTAGAAAAGCTGTGGGAGAAGAGAATATGGGCTGAGTGGTGAATTCCTGCCTGAAAAGGATGGACTATATGGCCCTTGGGTGTCCCTTCCAACTTTGTGATTTTATCCAGAGATACAGACACAAAGAAATCTTCTCAAGTTCAAAGCAAAGCAACCCTATGTTCTCATATTGGCTAGAAATGTGATTGGATAGGAGAATATGACCGGGGTAGCGAATTTCTGCCTGAAGGGATGGACTAGATGGCCTTTTGCAATCTCTTCCAACTTTGTGATCCTTTCCAGAGATCAAGACAAAAGAAATTGGTTCAAATTGAAAGGAAAGAGGCTTGGCTTGGCCTCTTTGTGGGATCAGAGACACTGGTCACAAAGACGTTTGTTCCATTCTAGCCCTAAACATTATTTATTTATTTATTTATTATTTATTTACTACATTTATATGCCACTCTTCTCACCCTGAAGGGGACTCAGAGCGGCTTATAGATCAAGTGAACATACAATATATTATTAGCATAGCACAATATAAACATTACATTACTATATTGTACTACAGTAGAGTCCCACTAATCCAAGCCTCTGGATAATCCAAGCCATTTTTCTAGTCAATGTTTTCAATACATCGTGATATTTTGGTGCTAAATTTGTAAATACCGTAATTACAACATAACATTACTGCGTACCTTTTCTGTCAAATTTGTTGAATAACATGACGTTTTGGTGCTTAATTTGTAAAATCATAACCTAATTTGATGTTTAATAGGCTTTTCCTTAATCCCTCCTTTTTATCCAAGATATTCGCTTATCCAAGCTTTTGCCGGCCCGTTTAGCTTGGATAAGTGAGACTCTACTGTATATTATTATATAGTAATATTATTAGTAATACTACATTTAATATATAATATATAACTAATATTATAGTGTATTATTAGTAGTATATTGTATTCCATTATAATATTATTATCAATATTATATGTATATACAATATATTATATATTTATCAATTGTTATAAATTATATATTTATTTATATATATAAAATTAGCATAGCATGTTGCTATGGCACAGGAGACAAGATGGAACTATCTTATTGGCTCTCAGGTTGGTATGATCCTACCTAAACATATTGGCTAGAAGTGCTATTGGATAGGAGAATATGGATCCAGTGGTGACTTCCTGCCTGAAAGAATGGACTTGGTTGGCCTTTTGGGATCCCTTCCAGCTTTGTGATTCTGGCTTAACATTCAGAGGAACATCTTGGTGGTCAGAGCTATTGGACAAGAGAATATGGGGAGTTAAATGTGTCTTCCTGCCTGGCAGAAGCAGGATGGACTAGATTGGCTTTTGATCTTTAATAAAGAGACAAGAACACAAAAAATATATTTAGTTTGAAAGGAAAGTGATCCTACCCAAACATCTTGGCTACAGGTGCTGTTCAATAGGAGAACATGGACCAAGCGGCAGAATGGGGTTGGATTAAATGGCTTTGTAGTCCTTTTCAACTCTGTGAGACACTGGATTTGGGGAACTGAGGTACCTGAATCAATTTTTTTTTCTGGTGAAGATCCTCAGCCAAAACAGTAGCAAAATTGAAGCACTTTGCATGTCCTCTCTCTTGTTTCTTCTTATGTTTGCTGTTGTTATTATTGCTTTTGCTACGCATGTCATCATTAGCAAAGGTCTTGCAACACGTAAAAGGATGACAACTATTGTTGTTGTTGCTGCTAGCAACAGGCTTGTGGTACATGTTAATAGTATTAGTAATTCTTTCATGACGTTTTAAAAACTAACATGAATAAGGACAGAGGTCACAATAAAACCAGGAACATTTTAGCTTTTCAATGAGGCACCTCTTCGTTTTGCAGCAACATTACACCTCAATGCATATTTAGGTTGTCTTACAGAAAAGAATGAAAAGGTTGTCAAAGGCTTGGCCTCTTTGTGGGATCAGAGACACTGGTCACAAAGACGTTTGTCCCATTCTAGCCCTATTTACACACCAACTAATTGCTTAGAGTCTCATTTGAGAGAGGAAGTTCTATAGCATTGAGTCATAGTGATTAACGTGATATTAAACTGCATTAAGTCAGTAGTATGGATGCTCCCAAGGCCTCCCCAATTTTATGAAGCTTGCAGTTTGAAAAGCAATCCGATACTCACTACTTCAATAAACGATTCTGAAAGTGTTCGCAATACGACTTGTTTCTCTTATCAACAAATGTTCCCCTCGCAAAGTGGTTTGGAGACGACTTGATCTCTGTGCACAGCATTCCAAGTCGATAAAAAGAATGTCTTCTGAAAAGACCAGTGCATGTGTTGTTGAACTGCCCAATGTGTTCTTAGTAAAACTGATAGTGCAGCTTGTCTCTGGTCTGCAAGATGGAAAGTTGTGATAAAAACGTAACAAGTGACAGTATTTTTGTGCACCCATTTTGTTTGCATTCTGTCTTTTGAAGATAACATCTCTCCAAGTTACAGTTGCAGTAAGGCGCTAATGTCATTTAAAGGCATCGCCGTGTAGAAACCATTGCAGCAGTGCATAGATAAAGTGAATTAACATAGTGTCTGAAAAACTGATTTTGTGTGGTGTGGGACTTTTTTATTTTCTCCTTTTTCTTGCTTCCTACAGTATTGTGGACAGCATGTTGTGTTTGCCTTCCTTCAGACATCACAGATCAGAGGGCTGATAAACAATTAAGTAACAGAAACCTAAACTTTGGGGAAGGAAGAAATGTCTTGGCTCAGGATACTTTGATTTATTCCTGCCCTGGAAATAGCATAGCAAGCACAGCAAACCACAAAATCAGGAAGTTGTCTGTTCAGATTTTGCTTCTACCATGAATAAGGCGACCTTCTTCTAAAATAATTCTCTCTCTTGTGCCTTATAGGCCTCTTGTATGATAATTCAAATAAAGCAGCCTGAATGCTTCAGAATAATAAATGCAGGGTTATTATTTACTGTTGATTTACCGGTGGCATTTCGCTTTGTTAGTATTGAGTCATCAACAGTGTCAGTCAGAGGCTTGATCTGCAAACATAAGTCAGTTTACAGTATTCTGTAGCTTCGTGCATAGTTCTAGTGGTTCTCCAACATTGCTGTGGTTGATACTGTGGTTGATGCTCACTGAGAGCAGGCCTGATGTAATGATTTTAAAGTTGGACTGGGACTCCTGGAAGCCAGAATCCTTGCTTAGCAGTGGAAACCCACTGGGTGATTTTGGACAAGTCACACTGTCTTGACCTCAGGAAGGCATTGAAAAGAATGCTCTCTGGACAGATCTTTCCAAGAAAATGAGGCATTTTCTCCGGCTCCCACTACAGTCTGGCATCAACATGATGGCATATAACAATACAGATAAAGGGGATGAACATGTGAATGTTTCTTCCTTGAAGCTCTGCTGAATTCTTGGATTTTACCCAACATCTCCCTGGCTCATAGTTTATTCTGTTAACTATCTCTCTTCCTTTACTAGTCTGCTTATTGTATTTCTATAGCAATACTACCTCTTAAGATAAGATGGGCCTCCTGCCAATTGCTGTATTATGCATTTCAGATAACCTTCATACCATTCAGCTTTAGGAAAGGGCAGACATCAGTGTTCTCTTTCTTTTCAAAGGGCCTCTTCAAAAGCTTGAGAAGCTAGCGGATGGAGGAAGGAGCCTGAGAGGGAAGGTGACCTTTGGCTGCCATCGTCTGTGCCTGGGTGGGGTTGGGACCTTTGCTTCGGTCCCATGGGAGGATCTCCAGCTATTGCTCTAATTTATGGCAGGCCCTCAGAGCATGTACTTAGAGCTATCGCATTGCATTCCTTTTGCTAAATAGCCCCGTTGATGGGCCTGGTGTTCCCTTAAAATGGCTTCTGCGGATTTGCAAGCAAGCAATGCTTATAGTTGCATTCTTGGGACAGTTCTTGGTGCTTCTCTCTTTGAGTCTCATGTGCGAACATTTGGGGAAATGTTGCTTCTTTTCACTTGACTTACAGGAACTTTCAGACAAACTTCACTTTTGCTCAAAATATGAATAAACAAAACAGGATTGGAAAGAAGATGCGTGAAATAAACTTGAAAATTCCTAACTCCATTTATTTTGAAGTTTAGAAATATTTAATTGTGTAAATAGCAGCATTCTAGAGGCTCAGAATGAGCAACAGTCTATTCAAAAAGCAATGCATTTAAACATAATGTAGACTTTAAAAGATAAATAAAAACCTAGAGCTTCTGAAATATATCCTGGCATTGCTTTATGTGAGAAGGGTTTCTACAGATGTAGGACAGGAATTGCAATGACATTCTGGTCTCTTGGCATTTCTGAAAGCTGAGCCAGGTTTTGCGAAGGGAGTGTCCTTGGGAGATGCTAGGAAACTGTGTAGGATGCAGGCAGTATTCCAGGGGGGAAATACCTTAATACATGTAATATATATCATCTCTCAATGAAGTGTGTTGGTCAGGAGAGGCTCTTGCAGGGCTGTGGAAAGGTGGAGGGAGCTCAGGCATTTGGCCAGCCATTTGCCCTTGTAACGCATTCTCCAGATGATAGAAACAGTTTTTAGAATGGCAGTTTCTGGTGGCACCGCTGCTCCTCGGGTGATTGAAGATGAGGTAGAAGGGTGTTCCCTGGCATGCTTTGAAGCTGACAGCATGTCATCATAATAATAATTGGAAGCTGTTATGGTTTTTCCAGGCTTGAACAGTGCCTGGGTTTGAGTTCTGAAAGCAGGGTCTGAAGCTTTGCATTCCTTCTCCAGTTTAAGAAAGCCTTTATGTGTCTGTTTTTGTGGGGTTTTTAAACTTGGTCTTGCCTTTCTATAAGATTGTGAGATTTTTGAGGCTGCAAAAAAATCTCTTACAGATGTTTTAAGAGGATCTTCTAAAGCAGACTCAAGTGTGGAAGTCTTGGATAATTTAGGCTCTTAACCTGTTTCTTCTCCCAAACGAAACAGCTCTGCCAGATAGACCAGCCTTGTTCTTTTTGTTCTCATTGTTCTTTTTGCCTATGATTTTTCCCTTGTAGTTGGCTAGATTTAATTCAGGGCATCACTTTCTTTTCTGAACACATTGCTTTAGGTCTTTGCAGCTCATTTTGTTATACTTTCCACCTTCCAACATGAGCTGCCGTTGTCCGGGCTCTAAATTACCGAATGTGTCTTGTTAAAGTCCGCTGTAAAGCAGGAGGAAATTGAAGTTAATGTGTGCATTAATCTTCCATGGGCTCAGGAATGTTTTGGATCTGCTTCCAGCAGAAACTGCTGAGCTGGGTTTTCATGCAGCCTGGGACTGGATCTTGTTCCTCCCTCTGTCCGTCCCCCAAACAAGACAATTCGGGATGTGAGAATACAGAACAATTTCAGTAAAAAAAAGCCTTGGCAGTTCTGTCATGGAAATAAATGCCTGAGGGTTTGACCATTGCATAGCAGGAGCAAAATTCCTGAGCTGTTGTACTTCTCCTTCAGCTGTACCAAGAGCGAAACTTCTTCTGCCCTGCATATTTGACCTGGCTTTGATTGGGTAGATAAGGCCATTTATGCCTGTCTCTGCAGCAAAGAAGGACACTCCTTTTAGCCACCTTTTTCATATTTAACATTCCTCTTTCTCTGATTTGGTTTGTATATAACGGAGAGTCAGCAAAGTGCAGTCTTTTTTTTTTTTTCTTGAACGCTGGTCCCTAAAAGCTTCCTTAGGCCTTTGGTACAGAAAAGTGTTTGTAAACTTTTTTGGTTAAAAAAAAACACACACCTCTGCAGGTGAAAGGCAAGTCCTTCTTTGACGAAGTGCTGCATGAATCAAAAAGTCTGTCTCTTCCAGTCCCAATAAAATTGTACAGGTGACCTTTCATACTTCCTGAAGCTATATTAGCCTCTGTATTGTCGAGGGCTTTCATGGCCGGGATCACAGGGTTGTTGTATGTCTTTCGGGCTGTGTGGCCATGTTCCAGAAGTATTCTCTCCTGATGTTTCTCCCACATCTATGGCAGGCATCCTCAGAGGTTGTGAGGTATGGATAAACTAGGCAAGGAAAGGAAAAAAATATATCTGTGGAGAGTCCAGGGTGTGGCAAGAGTCCTTTGTCACTGGGAAGCCAGCATTAATGTTTCAGTTAATCACCCTAATTAGCATTGGAAAGGTTTTGTCTCTTGCCTGGGGGCATCCATTAGCCGTCCTTGGGGCTCCTCTGCCCTCAGAGTGTTGCTTCCCAAAAGACATACAACAACCCTATATTAGCCTCCCTTGCAAAAAGGTTTGATGGCCAGTGACTTGACCTTGTTCTCTCTCTGTGTGTGGCTTCCCATCTTGCATATAGAGCTGAGGGTTTTGGATTCTGGGAACTGCCTCTCACCTTGGATGTTTAGGTTCCTTGGGGAAGAGTATACCCTGAGGTGAAAGAGTTCAAAGGCTGGGTGTGTTAGTACCTCTGTCAGTCGGTAAATTTCCAGCAAACAGAGTTGTTTAGTCTGCGTAATGAGCGTTGCCTGCTGGGAACTCCCCTTTCACTTGCAGAAGCAGACTAACCGAGTCAGTTCAGTTTGCGCTTTTGCAAAATAGTGCTCTGGCATCGAAATCAAAGCTAAGGGCCAGGAAAAGCCCCAAAAAATGAAATGCGTGGAGGAAGTCGGTGAAACATTGAGGCCCAGGCTTTCAATGGGCACATTCCTGCTCAGGGAAGGGTGGCATAGGGAAAACTTCTGTACGTGAGCCTCAATACATGTGTAGATGCCCCAAAGGACAGCGCCATTCAGCTCTACCATGACATCAATTTCTGCTTGATGTCATGGTTGAGCTCAAATGCATGATTAGAGCCATAGAAGTGTCATCTACTTGTAGCTGCAGATGTTGTTGGGATTACAAGTCCCAGCAGTCTTCTACCTAATGGCCAGGAAGAGTAACTGAGTAATGTATGGTAGTGTTAGTGTAACATTATGAAAGCAATTAGTGACAGAACCCGTGTTCCAATCCCTGACTTTGCTCCATGAAATAAACATTGGAGGTAACTGCTTCTTCCTGTTGCAGAAGGAAGTGACACGACACAAGTCTCTTGTAGTCATTTCTAATGGTATATAAATACTTGCGCCTTGTTTATGGTCCCACCCCTTGTTCCTACATGAAACTGCTGAAGGCGGCAGAGTAATGCAGATCCTTATCATTAGGAATGCTGACTCTTAGCCAATTACAGGACATGATCCTGTTTAATGCTTACCAGGAAGATGAGAACTAGATGCGAGGAAGGAATGGGAGGTCACTCCAATGCAGCACAATGTGAGGTCTGAGCGTCACACTTTGATGTCATTCCATGACTTGCTTTGCTGAAGGATGATGGGCAAACATACTCTTATCACAGGCTTTATATTATAACCTGACTGGTGGAAATTTTTTTAGAAATGGTCAAGTTAACAAGCTGTCAAGAGATAAGTCATTAGATACATTCTTAGAATTATTTTTTAAACAATATATGGGGAAAGACTTTGTGTACAAGTTTGGACATAAAAAAAAATATAGAGAATTGAAAAAAAGGCAGCACGCTTTGCTGTGGCGAAGTATGGTGTTATGGGAAATAAAGTATTGAGGAATTGGTGGTAGTTAAGGTCAAGGCTAAAGGTGCCAGCCTGTTTATGTTGGATAAGTGAGACTCTACTGTATATTTATAATCTTATATTATCTGCTTAGAACTGGATTATATGAGGCCCCTTCTACACAGCTGGATAAAATGCACACTGAAGTGGATTATATGGCAGTGTGGAGTCAAGATAATCCAGTTCAAAGCAGATAATATAAGATTATAAATGGGTTATATAGCTGTGTGGAAGGGCCTTGAGTCTACACTTCCATATAATCCAGTGCAAATTAGATAATCTGTGGAAGAGGCCTAAGTGACGCCTAACTCTGCCTGTCCCCTGGGCTGAGTCGGTTGCTAGGAGACCAAGTGGGCGGAGCTTAGCCTTCTAACTGGCAGCAATAAGATAAAAACAATTATTCCTCTCCCTCTAATTAGGAGTTTATTTTTCTTTTCTTTTTGTTGTATCAACCTAGAGCCGTGGATGATGGATTGTGTTGTCAAATTTCGAGGTTGGGGGGCCTGTAGTTTTGTTGTTTTGTCCGCTGCCCTGATGCCATCACTCTTTTATATATATAGATTGTTTAGACTTAGATGTCATTAGAGATGTATGCTTTGTAGTTGGATATATAATTGTTAGGCATGTCTGTGTTTATGTATAAGTGTGGTTGTTGATTTATTATTTGTGATATTTTATTTAAAATATTGGGGGAGAGAGAAAAATTGTTGTTTAAACGATAACATACATCAAGTGTAGCACTTTCAACAGCCATGGAGGAAGGCATCATTATAGGTTTTCAGTAAACAAGCCCCTTTTCCGTCAGATGAGGGACACAGTTTGCAAAGTACTAAATGATATATCATTAAAGGATTGAACAACGTCGTTGTAGGGATTAAAGCAACCTTGTTTTCTTGGTACCAAATTCCCATGCAGAAAATGTGTTAATGATCCAAAAGCATCCAAGTGTGTGTTACAGCTGCTGCTGGAATTATAACGGATAGCCTCATTAGGTGCCTGGGTGGCTTTAAAAGGATTATTTCTCAGAGCTTAACCTCTTGCTGTTTGGGGCCTGGTTCCTGGCATGGGCTCCTTTCCTGCCGTAGTTCTTTGGGGCAGACAGACGTTGCTGCCGCTTTCGCAGAGCTCTTGTATGTGTGTCTCTCTTGTTGCTATGCAGCCTTAAAACAGAGAGGAGCTTCCAGTGACGCAGGGCCCAGATGAGCCAGCGGCTGAAGTGGAGTGGAATTCTTTGGCCGAGATCCTCAGGCCTTTGGTGGGGCCCCGTTGCATGCAGAAGAGACCAAGGCAGAAGGAGGAAGTCTCCCTTCCTGCAGTGTGTCTTGATGGATGACGTGGAAACGCGTTGTACACAAGGCATTGAGTCCTGCCCTGTGTTCCAGGCACCTGGACGTTTGCTCTCCTTATCTCTTCTGTTTCATCGCCTGCAGAGAGTGTCAGGCTCATTGGGGCTCTTCCAAGGATAACTTCTCAAAGGCTGGTAAAGACCAACATCTGGCAGGCTGGGAAGACATCCAGATAAGAATGGAGACAATAGATGAAAAAGACATTGCAAATGTGGAAAAAAGACACATCACTCGCAAAGGCAGGGATCCCTGGAATTATGCCATTTGGACTCTTCCATCCTTAAAAAAGTGTGTTCACTTTTTTCAAAATGTGTGCAGTGTCGCACTGATTAGAAAGGAAGGCTTGTCTCTTCAGGGGCAGTGACTGAAGACAAGGCAGATAGGCCTCTGCAATTGCCCCAACTATGTAGCAATAAAGTATTTGGATTCAAGTGGCTTGAGAAATTCTGCAGTTCCCATCATCCTTATGCAGCATGACCTGGGATGCTGTGATGCTGAGAGAAGATGAATTGCATTTCAGTAAGATCTGGAAGGCAACAGTGTGTACCTGAATGAATGCAATAGAGAGCTATGGTATATGAGTAGGGGAGGAAATCTCACTGCCAAAGTGCAAAAAGCCACAAAGAAGCCTCTCACCCTTTGAGGGACATTGTACAGCCGGGTATCCTCCTCCCACTTGCTGTGCCCAAAGCTTTCCCTCCTAGAAAGGGATTTATCATACTATTTTGCTAACCTTCCAGGTTAACTAGGCAGTGCATCCTGCCCAGCGATGCCTTTGAAATATGTTGGGAAATCTCACCCAGTTTGCCTTCTGAGCTGCCAGAGCTGCTTGGCCAGGGTTTGCCAGAGTTAAACTGGGCTTTCCAGTCCTGAAAAAGTTCCTTTGGTCCCCAGTTAGTTTCTGGCAGGCAATTCAGAATATTTATTCTTTAGATTGCATAGCCATAAAGGTCAAAGTCATGTAACATGATAAAAAGATCAATAGCGGTAGAAACAGTGATTGAGATGTTGGTCCTGTGCGGGGATTATACAAGTATAAAGTGCCAATTAGCTACTTCATATGGCAGTGCTTTGAAGTAAAATGAACAGAGAGGTTGTATTGGATGCCTGTGGTGCTGTTGACTATCTGCGCCAACTCTGAAAGGGTTTAAAGCCCTGATCTTCTGGTTTTGGTGATTCAGAGAGATGCAGAGAGCTGTGAGACCTGTCATTAATAGAGGCAGAATCCACATGCCAGAATTCCTGCTGCTTCCTAATGTTGAGTTCAGGTTTAACTAGCATTTAACGGTGATGCCATTTCAGCCCATTAAGAGCCAGCCCTTCTGTTTTTCAGAGCAGGGCTTTTTTTGTTGGAGATTGGTTACATTTGCTCGAGGGTAAGCCGGCCCCTTGACTTCACGGATCGTGGAGCCTTTCTGTCTTGGCAGAGCTGCAGATGTTTTCCGTGGGGCCTGGCAGCCAGTCCAGCCATTGTACTCTTAGAAGAGAGCAGGATGTATTTATTAATGACGCAGCCTCTCCGTGCCCTGGAAAATTCACTTTCCCAAGGTTTGGAAAGCCCTTCTCAACCAAGGCAGAAAGTGTCATGCTTTGTCCACTGAAGAAGCCCCAAAGCAAGCAGTGCTTTGGAATGAACATTTGCACATTTCAGGACTCAGGTTTCCCTTCCTTTTATCACCTTTAGATCTTCGCCCCAGTTTTTTCTGTGTTTAAGCTCTGAGTCAATGTTTGGGAAAGGAAATGTGCTCTCATAGGAGCCCTAACCCAGTCCGCAGCCATTCCTAACATGTACCAGCTTTAGCTTATCTTTCTCCTCTATTGTTGACCATGAACGACCTATTTGTTTCCAACTTCTCAGCCTACTTTTCAGGTTTATCTGCAATCGCAAAGGGAGGATGCAGGCGAGAAGGCCTTGGCGTTCCTTCCAGCTGGGAAATTGTCTTTCCTTGCAAAGTGGATATCAGACCCTCCTCTCCCTAGCAACCCTTCATTCTAAGTGCAGTTGTTTGGAGTTGAAGCAGAGCTGAGAAAATCTCAAGTATTTGATAGCAGGAACTTGCAAAGTTTTTCTAATTGAAAGTGAAACCATTCAGTAATCTTTTCTGAATTATTATGTAATAGTCTTGTGCATTTGTATAGAATCACCACCTGTTTCTGTTTGTTCCATTCATATGGTCCCGTTTCCGTGTCCGTCTGCCGCTTCCGAAACCTTCCCTATCCAAATGAGCTCTTCCATTTCACCATCCTAATATACAGATTCATTCATCCCATTGGCGGCAATGGGCGGGCTACCCAGGCTCCCCTTCCGCTCAGTTTTAGGGCTAGAGGGAGTGAAAATCACCACACATGGAGGGCATATCTACCACTTTTGGGTCATCCCCCGAATTTTAGGGATTTTTTTTGTCTCCAATGATAAATTTCCAAGGCAGATTTATCTTTTCTCCAATGGCTTTTGTCATACCTGCTACTTAGATGGGGACTGGATGGTTATTTCAACTGCTGGGCCTTTTCAAAACCCACTATTTAAGGAAGGTTCTATGAGGGTACAGACTAGGACCCATTTTCTGCTTTAGTCCTTATGTGAATTGTGGTTATGCAGCTACTCCTTTAATTCATAGTTTCCCAGCAGCATAATGCCTTGAGTTTCCATAGGGGGAATGGTGGGATATAAATAAAGTCAATAATAATAATAGAAAAGTGCTTTTGTGTTGCACACATATACACATATCCAACAGCTCTCTGGGATGCTGCAGATCAGACCTGGTCCCCTTGGTTCAGCATCTAACTTTTCTAAAGCTCTGCATTGCATCTCTTATATCTGGTTTTATTTATGACATTTCTCCCTGTCCTTCCCTTAAGAAGCATATATTCTGCTTAAGATGAGAGGAAATGCCTTCCTTTCAGTTCTAGGATTGGCTTCCTGGCTCTGTCAGGACTCCAACTTGCATTTTTGCTGTCCTAACTCTAATCTTGGCCATTACGTTTGCTGATGGAGACCAGCATTCCTGAGCCTCACCTTCCCTTATCATCCACTGGAAATTGCAGTACAAACTTGTCCCTTTTTTTGTAACCAGGAAGGACGTTTCTTGTGTGTCCTCTGTCCAACATCTGGGAGCCTCAAAGGGGCGCTTCAGGGCATCCTGTCTGGAACGCCATGGATATGTTCAACAAATGTGCTCAAGAAATAGAAAATGTGCATCCCCAAATGTCTCAGGGTCACAGTTTTGACATATCCTTAGCTCCCTAGCCATTTCTGGGAACCAAAATGTTAGAAAACAGGCCTCTTCCCAAAGCTGTCATTGGTGCATGCTTTTCCTATTGCAATTCCAGTTTCCTGGTGAGGGTTGGTGCTTGAACTCGGTGAAGAGCCACTCTTCAATCTTGCTATTTGATTTGGATAAACTAGGCTTATTTCTGCATACAAAGGTCTATTTGCACTGTGGCTTTACTCTGTGCACAACATGATTCTCATGCTCCTTTGTTTCTGTCTTTCAACAGAGCGGAGAAGACCGAAGTCCTCAGTGATGACCTGCTACAGGTATTTAAAAGTGAATCCTTTTGTGAGCTGTTTTGTGCTCTTTTGCCGTTTTCTTTTTTGGTGGCTAATGCTCATCCTGATTTGGTTAAAAAGGCTGCGGTGTAACTTCAGTCCGCTCAAGAAAGTCAACCAGGTCACACACTAATTGAATGATGATGGGACAGAGCTATCAAAAGTGAAACAAATTGAGAAATTGCTCTTTTGTTTCACGGTGTGATGGTCAGGACCTTTCTGTTCCCCAGGGAGAAAGAGGCCTGCAAAGTATGTGTGCATCTGTTATTTTGCAGAATTCATCTGGTTAACCAAGCAGAGGAAGGAAAAAGGAAGCTGCAGGTGCCCCAAAGTTATGCTTCTGAATATAATTACTTTTTCCTCATTGAGTCTTTGCTCTCTGACTTGATCGTTATTTTCAACAAAGGGCTCATTGATTGTCATAGAGTCCTAGAGTTGGGAGAGACCTGAAGGGTCATCCAGTCTTAACTGCCAGAGAGAGAGAGAGAGAGAGAACATCAGAGTCATAAAGTTGGAAGAGACCCCACTGTCATACAGTTCAGTCTTTAACAGAGAGAGAGAAAGATAGAAGATAGATTGATGATAAAATAATAGAATCCTAGAATTGCAAAGGACTCCAAGAGTCATCTAGTCCAACCCCCAAAGAGAGAGAGAGAGAGATGGAGATGATAAAGTTGGAAGACACCACAAGGGACATCCAATCTAACCCCTTAAGACAGGGGTCGCCAAACTAAGGCCCGGGGGCCGGATGCGGCCCTCCAAGGTCATTTACCTGGCCCTGCCCTCATTTATAATATATTTTTATATCAGTTTTAATAATATAAAATATTGTATATACATATGATATTGATAATAATATTATCATTTTATACAATATCATACTAATAATAATACCATATAATAATATTAATTATATGTTATATATTACATATATTACAGTATAGTGGTATAGTTCAATATAGTAATATATAATGCTAATATTGTGCTATGCTAATAATATAATATATATATTACATACAGCTGCTCTGTATATATACATGTATGTACATGTACATACAGCTGCTCTGAGTTCCCTTCGGGGTGAGAAGGGTGGGATATAAATGTAGTAAATAAATGTAGTAAATGAATAAATAAATAACTTTGGACTTAGGCTCGCCCAAAGTCTGAAATGACTTGAAGACACACAACAACAACAACAACAACAACAATCCTAATTAACATGACTATCTCATTGGCAAGAAACAGGCCCACACTTCCTATTGAAATCTTGATAGGTTTATGTTGGTTAAAATTATTTTCATTTTTAAATATTGTATTGGTCTTTCATTGTTATTGTTGTTTTGCACTACAAATAAGATATGTGCAGTGTGCATAGGAATTTGTTAGTTTTTTTTTTCTTCAAATGATAATTCGGCCCCTCAACAGTCTGAAGGATTGTGGACCGGCCCTCTGCTTTAAAAGTTTGAGGACCCCTGCCTTAAGATATAAATACATACATACATGATAACATAATAGAATCCTAGAGTTGGAACTGACCCCTAGGGCCATCTAGCCCAGCCCCCGACAGGCAGGAAAGACACCGTCTGAGCCTTCCTGACAGATGACCATCTAGCTTCTGCTTAGAAACCTCCAGAGAAGGAGACTCCAAGAGAAGTTTCATTTCCTGCCATTTGAAGCCATGGCACCATTGTGTCCCAGTCTATGGAGCAGCATTAAAAAAGGTTTGCCCTTTTCTCTTCAATACAACACCCTTCCAAACATTTCAACGTAGCCACCATGTCCCTTTTTCCCAGCCTCCTTTGCTCCAAACTGAACTTCCCCAGCTATGTTCACTGAGTCTAACACATTCTGGATATAAACTCATCTTCAACATGGGGCACAAACTGCTCCACTGAGTCTTTGGCCTCTTGTTTCCAAAACTACCCAGGATGGTCATCCCTTAAAAATGCTCCAGTCAGACATATTCTAGACACCCTTCTTTGTACAGTAGAGTCTCACTTATCCAAGCTAAACGGGCTGGCAGAAGCTTGGATAAGTGAATATCTTGGATAATGAGGGATTAAGGAAAAGCCTATTAAACATCAAATTAGGTTATGATTTTATAAATTAAGCACCAAAACATCGTGCTATACAACAAATTTGACAGAAAGAGTAATTCAATATGCAGTAATGTTATGTTGTAATTACTGTATTTACGAATCTAGCACCAAAATATCACGATATATTGAAAACATTTACTGCAAAAATTGCTTGGATTATCCAGAAGCTTGGATAAGCGAGGCTTGGATAAGTGAGACTACTGTATTAAGAGACCTTTGCTTTCCTTTTTCCATCCTTTGCTGTCCCACCATTTTTAAAGTTCCAGAAAAGAGCAGTGGGGCAAAGGGTCAGCCCAACTGGGGATAATGCAAGAAAATAACATTTAATCTTGGTGCCATTCCCCTTCCAAATGCATTCTTTTGGCTGCTCCTTTGGAAACATTTTACTTTCCTTTCCAGGAGGACAAAGTCAGGAAGTTCTGAATGAGTGCCGCTACGCCTTCCAGACCTCGGGCACTGGGGCTTTTTGTTGCTTTATATGCCTTCCATCTCCATTTATATTCTATTTTCGTGGTTTTTCTGAATCAGATGGGTGGGAGAAATTATATTAGCAGCGCATTTTTTTCTTGTCGGGAACATGATTTCTGGCCGTCCCCGTTGGTTGCCTGAGCGACCCTGTAAAATATTTAGGGGCGGGAAGACTGGGCTGAATGGCAAGGAGCCAGGAATGTTTCTTTCCTTTTTTGCAACCATGGCGTTCCCAGGCATTAATGATAAATATCCCTTGGCCCCGCTCTCCCCAGATGGGAAGGACTTACTCATTCGCTTGCTTTCCTTTCTCTTTCCAAATGCAATGGCATGTTCTTAGACATTTCTCTCCTTGGGGATGCCCTCAGTCGATATGTTTCCATTCCAAAGACATTCAGGCAGAAAGAAGGAAGCATTCCTTGAGGCTGGGCAATGGATGTTCCTTCTTTCTTGGACTGCATCTCCCAGTATCCCCTTCCCAGCCAACGCAGGCATCTTAATAAGCTCCCTGGTCACCTTGCTCTGATTATGTGGTTTTTATGACAATCCAGGCTTTTATTTAAAGTCCTTGAAAGGCCAGGAAAGAAGAAAGTGCAGCATTATTCAATAGAAAAGGTCAAATGTGACCTGAAACCCCCTCCTTTGCACTGAGCTTTTTTGCTCCCTTCAACTTCCGTAACTGAGAGATGCCGTTTGGCCTGGAAGGAGGGAGATTGGGGCCAAAAGAGCTCGGATCACCTTCCAGCCTTCATTTGTTTGGAGGAAAAGAGAGGCTTCCCCCTGTTTCCGGTCGACTGGTTCATCAGCTGCCCAGAGTCAACCAAAAAAGCAGTGAAATTGGAGATTCAGGGTTGTTGTATGTCTTTCGGGCTGTGTGGCCATGTTCCAGAAGTATTCTCTCCTGACGTTTCGCCCACATCTATGGCAGGCATCCTCAGAGGTTGTGAGGTGGGGCGAAATGTCAGGAGAGAATACTTCTGGAACATGGCCACACAGCCCGAAAAACATACAACAACCCTGTGATCCCGGCCATGAAAGCCTTCGACAACAAATTGGAGATTGCAAGAGCAGAGGGGTCCCATGATTTAACCCAGTCTGTTTCAAGCTGAGCTTTTCAAAATGTACATTTATTGGTTTGCGTAGTTTTTGTGTGTTTTAATCTTTGGTTGATGCCTTTTAGTAGATGGACTGAAATAGTCTCGTGATTTATACCTGGATTTTAACTATGTTGTACTCCCCTCGAGCCATGAAAAGAGGCAGAGAACTAGCAACAATAACAACAACGATGATGTATTTCAATTACAATATATATTTAAACATTCTCTGTATGTATGCATGCATGTACAGTATGTGTGTGTATTTTAATTAGGCTGTACTTCCCTCAAGCCATTAGAAGAAGGAGGCACCTAATAATAATAATACTGTAATAAAAATAAAAAACAATTCAGCTGAAATATATATTTAAATTATATGTGTGCGTGTGTGCACGGACTTCCCTCAAGCCATGAGAAGAAGCAGGCATCTAATAATAACAACAACAATAACAATGCATTTCAATTAAAATATATATTTAAACTGTGTGTGTGTGTGTGTATGTGTATTTTAGTTAAGCTGTACTTCCCTCAAGCCATGACAAGAGGCGGATAACTAATAATAAAAACAACAGCAAGAACAATAATGTATTTCAACTAAAGTATATATTTAAACTACATATAAGGTAAAGGTAAAGGTTTCTCCTGACGTTACGTCCAGTCATGATCGACTCTGGGGGTTGGTGCTCATCTCCATTTCTAAGCTGAAGAGCCGGCATTGTCCATAGACACCTCCAGGTCATGTGGCCAGCATGACTGCATGGAGCGCCGTTACCTTCCCGACGGAGTGGTATCTATTGATCTACTCACATTGGCATGTTTTCGAACTGCTAGGTTGGCAGGAGCTGGGGCTAACAGCGGGCGCTCATTCTGCTCCCGGGATTTGAACCTGGGACCTTTCGGTCCGCAAGTTCAGCAGCTCAGCGCTTTAACACACTGTGCCACCAGGGGCCCCATAAAACTACATATATATGTGTATATTAAGTAATTCAGTAGACTGTTCTTCCCTCAAACCATGAGAAGCAGGTAATTAATACAATCAATTATAAAAGTAATAGGTATTTTAATTAAAATATACAAACTATTAATATATGTATTTTTACTGTATTGTACCCTGCCTTGAACAATGAGGAAAGGAGATAATAATGATTATATTATTATTGTTGTTGTAGTTATTATGCAGTCAGGATTAGGGGTCCACTCGTCCCCCGGCGTTTGGGAAGTTCTGCTTCCATAAAGCGTTTGGCTCAAGTCTTGCAGATCTGAGCAGTCTTTGCAGCAACACAGAACAAGGTTTTGAACACAATGACTGTGCTTTCACATTGGATCCTGTTTTGATCCAAAATTGATGTATTGATTGGAAAATTCTGGCAGTTACACTTGCATTATATGAAAGTGAAGCTGCGTCCATTTGGTACATACAGCAGCTGAGCATTTTTAAGTCTCTGTGGAGGGTCTCTCTTCGCTTGGAAAGTCTGATAAGAATTCTTTAAACCTGAATTCCTTGCAAAGCCTCAGGAGGTGCTGACATTCCAGCCTTGGTTTGGACAGAGTCTTAGGCCATTTCCCTTCTCCTCCTCTTTTATTGCAGTATTTTTTAAAATAAAATAACAGGTGGGTCCCTATCTCACGTCAGGCTTTCCCCATTAAAACATTTTCATGGTTTTTTGGCTGGTGCTGTCCAAACAGAAACCATTCCAGAAGGCCTCCTTTTCACCTCTGTGACTCATCAAAACACAGATAAACCACATTCTTTGGCTCTTGTCGGAGGCGGAGGAGGAGGTTCCCAGAAGAAGAACTGGCACAATCTCAGATGCTGTAACACAGGGATCCTCCACAGAAAGGATCTCTCCCTGCTGCTTCGGAAATCGCCACTTTTTAAATGCTCTCTTGATGTTCTTCCAGGGCCTGCCTCTCTGTGTTTGTATATACAGTAGAGTCTCACTTATCCAACACTCGCTTATCCAACATTCTGGATTATCGAACACATTTTTGTAGTCAATGTTTTCAATATATCGTGATATTTTGGTGCTAAATTCGTAAATACAGTAATTACTACATAGCATTACTGCGTATTGAACTACTTTTTCTGCCAAATTTGTTATCTAACATGATGTTTTGGTTCTTAATTTGTAAAATCATAACCTAATTTGATGTTTAATAGGCTTTTCCTTAATCCGTCCTTATTATCCAACATATTCGCTTATCCAACATTCTGCCGGCCCGTTTATGTTGGATAAGTGAGACTCTACTGTACCTTGCTTCAATAGAATTTTGCAAGGCTCCCTGATAAAACATCTTCCTCTTGTTACCCTCAAATATGTCTTCCATTATTATCATTGCAAAAAAAAAAAAAATCCTGAGTCAAACTAAGTTTGAAGAGAACCCCAAAGGCCATCTAGTCAAGCCCCATTCTCTGGTGTGTAGGAGCAGCCCAGCATATAATAGAAATGTAGTTTAATACAACTTGTAGTTTAATACAACTTACAATTTGCCGGAGTTGTAAGCAGCCTTGAGTCCCCCATGGGTTGAGAAAGGCTGGGTATAAATGAAGCAATTCAATAATAATAAACAATATAATTTTAAAAATCCTGTATGTTTGGATCAGTGGAACTGGTTGGACGACAACGATAATAATATACCGTATATACTCGAGTATAAGCCGATCCGAATATAAGCCGAAGGCCGGGCTGTGGCGCAGCTGGCTAGTAACCAGCTGCAATAAATCACTACTGACTGAGAGGTCATGAGTTCGAAGCCCGAGTCGGGTTAAGCCCCTGACCATTAAATAGCCCGGCTTACTGTTTACCTATGCAGCCCCGAAAGACAGTTGCATCTGTCAATTAGGGAAATTTAGGTACGCTTTATGCGGGAGGCTAATTTAACTAATTTACAACATCATAAAACTGCCAGCAAAACACGAGGAATGGAATGAGGAAGTACAGCCACTACTGGACAGTGAAGCAACAGCTCCCCCTGTGGCCGGAATCGTGAAGCTGGAAAAAAATGTTAAATGCCTCTGTGTCTGTCTATATATGATGTTTGTCTGTTGGCATTGAATGTTTGCCATGTATGTGTTCATTGTAATCCGCCCTTGGGAAAACATTGACTCCAGTATAAGCCGAGGGTGGTAAATTTCAGAAATAAAAATAGATACCAATAAAATTACATTAATTGAGGCATCAGTAGGTTAAATGTTTTTGAATGTTTACATCAAGCTCTAATTTAAGATAAGACTGTCCAACTCTGATCCAATCATTATTCTCATCTTCTTCAATGTAAATGTGCTTATGTATCTTTTTAATAATAATAGAGTAAAATAATACATGTAATAATAATAATAATAAATACAGGAAAATAATACATGTAATAATAAATAATAATAGTAATAATAATAATACAATCAGAGTGAAACAATAAATGTATTAATAATAATAAAATAGAGTAAAATAAATGTAATAGTAGCAACAATAATAGAGAAAAATAATAAATGAAATAATACCAATAATAATAAAGAAAAATAATAAATGTACCATATATTTTCGAGTATAAGCTGACCCAAATATAAGCCAACCAAGATCCTCACTTGAGTATAAGCCGAGGGGGGCTTTTTCAGTCTTAAAAAAAGGGCCGAAAAACTAGGCTTATACTTGAGTATATACAGTAATAATAATAAAACTTTCTTTGCTACCCGCCTTTCCTTATGCCACGAGGCAGGGCACAACGCAGTTAAAGCGCATGCATCAATAAAATGTATGTATTAAAACACATTCCCTAAAATAATACATATTAAAATATGTGCAATAAAAATTAAAATATGTAAATTCAAAATGAATGGGTATAAACTACTACTACTACTATTGGAGGTGGGAGCAGCCAGTCCATCAATAAATGTAGCTGGAAGGGAGAATATTTGCCAGCATCCCAGGTCTCACCTTTGGTTTCATTTATCTTCCATTGTTGTTATTGTTGTTGTTATTCAGTCAATCAATGCAACCTAGAAGGGAGAGGGGTTGCCAGCATCCCACATATCACCTCCGATTCCTTTTCGCTGGCATTGTTGTTGTTATTATCATCATTACCATCATCTTGATTTTTCCTCCTGTTCAGATCGAGCGGCGCCTGGACACGGTGCGCTCTGTGTGCCACAATTCCCACAAGCGGCTGGTGATGTGTTTGCAAGGACAGTATGGGACGGATGCTGAGAAGAAGCACGTGAGTCTCCCTTTGCCCTTTTCTTCCTTCCTTCGGGGCTCTTCTCCTTGAATCGGCTTTTCCCTCTGCTGGTGCTCCTGCCCTGCTCTCTTTGGCTCAATTTCCCCCAGAAGCCACTTTTGGGAAACCCTGCATCCCATTCCTTTGGCCCCACTGGAACTGAGGGACGTAGAACACCAAGCTCTCACCCCATCTAATCCGTGTTTGTTTCCTTCTGCAGAAAAAGCTTCCGCTCACGGCTTTTGCCCAGAACATGCAAGAAGGTGCTCTGCAGCTCAGTGACGAAACGTTACTCGGGTAAGATTGTGCATTGTGCCCGGGCTGTGGCGCAGGCGGGAGAACAAGTCAGTGCAATTAACTGCAATGAATCACTCTGACCAGGAGGTCATGAGTTCGAGCCCCGCTCAGAGCCTATGTTTGTTTGTTGTTGTTCTATGTTAAAAGGCATTGAATGTTTGTCTATATGTGTAATGTGATCCGCCCTGAGTCCCCTTCGGGGTGAGAAGGGCGGAATATAAATGCTATAAATAAATAAATAAATTATTTATTTATTTACAGCATTTATATTCCGCCCTTCTCACCCTGAAGGGGACTCAGGGCAGATCACATTGCACACATAAGGCAAACATTCAATGCCATAACATAGAACAGAGACAAGATGCAGGCACGGGCTGGCCTCGAACTCATGACCTCTTGGTCAGAGTGATTTGTTGCAGCTGGCTTGCTTTCCAGCCTGCGCCACAGCCCGGCCCATCCTATCATCCGCCCAAAATCTATTTCAAGGACATGTTGAAGTGGCCCTGCAAAATGCAGATGTTCGGCATTGCATCTCTATGTGTTATTGTTATTTGTCTCCCAGTTTATCTCTGAAAAAGAAACCAATATATCTACAAGTAATGGAATTGAACTTTAACAGTACAGTAGAGTCTCACTTATCCAACATTCGCTTATCCAACATTCTGAATTATCCCAACTCAATTTGTCTCCCACCGCGATCCATAATAATAATAATAATAATAATAATAATAATAACTTTATTTTTATACCCCGCCCCATCTCCCCGAAGGGACTCGGGGCGGCTTACATGGGGCCTGGCCCAATAAAACAAACAAATAACAATAACAAAGCAATAAAACAATTATCCCAGTAAAAAACATCAACATCAATAAAAACAATCATTAAAATCCACAGCTGTTTCTGTAGGCAGCAAGGATTGAATTTTTTGTGGATTTACTGTAAGTTCATTTTATGCAAGTCTATATTTATTTGTAGACAATTTGTTAGTAGCCAATGTATTTGGAATCAATGTTTTGGTGCTAAATTCATAAATACAGTAATTACAGTAGAGTCTCACTTATCCAAGACTCGCTTATCCAAGGCATTTTTGTAGTCAATGTTTTCAATATATCGTGATATTTTGGTGCTAAATTCATAAATACACTAATTACAACATAACATTACTGCATATTGAACTACTTTTTCTGTCAAATTTGTTGTATAACATGATGTTTTGGTGCTTAATTTGTAAAATCATAACCTAATTTGATGTTTAATAGGCTTTTCCTTAATCCGTCCTTATTATCCAAGATATTCGCTTATCCAACATTCTGCCGGCCCGTTTAGCTTGGATAAGTGAGACTCTACTGTACTACATAACATTATCGTGGTTAGGACTGCTTTTTCTGTCTATTTGTTGTAAAACATGATGTTTTTGGTGCTTACAATAAAAACCAATATACAGTAGAGTCTCACTTATCCAAGCTAAACGGGCCGGCAGAAGCTTGGATAAGCGAATATCTTGGATAATAAGGAGGAGTTAAGGAAAAGCCTATTAAACATCAAATTAGGTTATGATTTTACAAATTAAGCACCAAAACATCATGTTATACAACAAATTTGACAGAAAAGGTAATTCAGTACGCAGTAATGTTATGTTGTAATTACTGTATTTACAAATTTAGCACCAAAATATCACAATATATTGAAAACATTGAGTACAAAAATGCCTTGGATAATCCAGAGGCTTGGATAAGCGAGGCTTGAATAAGTGAGACTCTACTGTATTACAATTTAAAACCTAAAATATGCAAACATTAAAATGAAATTGAACATATATTATGGGTGAAAACCCTTATAATCAGTTTTATCACTATTATTTTTATTTGAATCCCACTTTATTTCTCTAAAAAAAGACTCAAAGCAGATCACAATAAAACCAATATGATACAATTTAACACCTAAAAATATGCAAACATTAAACCATGACTTTCTCCTTCATGGCAACAGAATAATTTTGTGTTGCTAGAAAGGGGAAAACAGCAGCAACTTTAAAAGGCTTTGTAGTGGTTGTGCTTGCTACATGTTCTCTGTACGTTGTGACATTTTGTAATCAAATTCTGTTTGGGTCATAATAGCGATGCTGTTTAAGTAATTAAAAATGTTTGTTAGGCAATACACTTTGTTTAGGTGTAGTTTCTCAAGTTGCTCCTGACACGGAAAAAAATTGTTTAGCTAAGAAAAGTATTGTTTACCTGCTGTGTCAAAAGAAGCCAAAGTGATGCTACGGATGTAAATGATGGGTCTCACCGCAGTATGGAGCACAGTATGTCCAAAGAGCTACCTTTGCCAATAGTTTTTGTTTCCTTTCAAAGAAAAATGTTGGAGACCTGTGGGGAGGCAGAGAACAAGTTGTCCATGGAGCTCTCGCACCACGAGGTTCAGGTGGAGAAGGACGTCCTGGAGCCGCTGAATCAACTGACGGAGGTGAGTTGAATCGGGGCCCTGGGGGGAAGATCCCATGGATGTGGCCTTCCTTCCACATGAGAGTCTTTTCAAAGGCCAGCTTCCCGTGCTCTCTGCTTTTCAGATAGAAATCCCCAACATTCAGAAGCAGAGGAAGCAGCTGGCCAAGATGGTGCTGGACTGGGACTCTGCCAGAGCCAGGTAAGGCCCAAACCTCATGGCTGCCTCCTCCTTGCTTTATATATGTACTAGCTGTGCCCGGCCATGCGTTGCTGTGGCTGAGTATGGTGGTATGGGAAATAAAGTACAGTATAGTTATAATCTTATATTTTCTGCATAGAACTGGATTATATGAGGCCTCTTTTACACAGTTGTATAAAATGCACACTGAAGTGGATTATATGGCAGTGTGGAGTCAAGATAATGCAGTTCAAAGCAGATAATATAATCATAGAATCATAGAATAGTAGTGTTGGAAGAGACCTCATGGGCCATCCAGTCCAACCCCCTGCCAAGAAGCAGGAAATCACATTCAAATATAAGATTATAAATGGGTTATATAGCTGTGTGAAAGGGCCTTGAGTCTATACTGCCATATAATCCAGTTAAAATCTGATAATCTGTATTTTATAGGCAGTGTGGAAGAGGCCTAAGTGAGGCCTAGCTGTGCTTGTCCCCTGGGCTGAGTGGGTTGCTAGGAGACCAAGTGGGCAGAGCTTAGCCTTCTAACTGGCAGCAATTGGATAAAAACAATTATTCCTCTCCCTCTAATTAGGACTTTATTTTTCTTTTCTTTTTGTTGTATCAACCTAGAGGCGTGGATGAGGGGTTGTGCTGTCAGTTTTCGAGGTTGTATAACCTGTTGTTTTGTTGGTCGCCAGGATTCCATCACTCTTTTATATATATATATATGTGTGTGTGTGTATGTGTATGTATATATATATATAGGAGGGTGGAGGAGAGGTTGGGATTCAAGGCAGGTTGGGAGTCAAGGCAGGAAGTACAGCAGATAATAAACACAGTGAATATATATTTACATGGATGTTAATTTAATGTTATTATTTTTATTCTAATTGTTTTTATATGCTATGTTTTTATTGGTGTACAGCATCTAATGATTGCTATTGTAAGGCTGCCCTGTGAGAACAGCGGGATATAAATGCTTGTAATAAATAAATAACAAGTAAATAAAATTCAAAAAATGCAAAAGTAAGAACTGTAAAACTGGTTAAAACACAGAGCATTAGAAAATATCTGTGAAATGGTTGGAAGCCAAGCATCGTGCTGATGCAGATCCATGCCTTCCAAGGGAGAAAGGCAAAGTATACTTTTTGATCGTGTCAGAAGTGAATTGAGAATATACTACAAGTTGCTTGTGGTGTGAGAGAATCGGCTGTCTACAGAGACGTTGCCCAGGGGATACCCGGATGTGTTACCATCCTGTGGGAGGCTTCTCTTATGTCCCTGCATGGAAGCTGGGGCTGACAGATGGGAGCTCACCCCGTCTTGCAGATTCAAGCCACTGATCTTCAAGTCAGCAGTTCAGCCAGCAGAAAGGTTTAACCCATTGCACCACCGTGGGTCCTAAGGTATAAATAAAGTTAATAATAATAACTGCAGCAGCTTTCTTCGCATGGCAGGCATGGATTTGCACCAACAGTATGCTTGGATTCCAATCATTTAATTACTTTCGTTATTATTATTGTTATTATTATTATTATTCTCATTTTACAGATACACATGTCTCTCCAACCTCATCTCTCATCCATTTGTTATTTTTTTCTGTATAAGACAAGTGGCTGGGGAGAGTCTGATAGACTGAGGATATCAGGGACTTGACTCTTGTATTTGAAAAATAAAATACAATACATATCATACAGGAGTTCTCTGCCAGCAAACAAACAGGAGTGCCCACATTGTTGCCTCGAAGGCAGAAGCAAGTAGCTGGAATCCAAAAATTTTGTATTTGGGGTTTCCCAATTAGCAGTGCTCAATCTGTATCCTGTTTAGGAAGTTTTTTGTCCTTTCCTGCTGAATGGTGGTCTATGAATCCAGAAGAATACTGATCCACAAGGGGTTTCCCTCCCTCAAATGCACTAGGAGTCATTTTGCCCCCTCTTTCTTTCAGGTGGAACCAGGCGCACAAAACCTCCGCCACCAACTTCCAGGGCCTTCCGTCGAAGATTGACTCCTTGAAGGAGGAGATGGACGAAGCGGGAAACAAGGTGGAGCAGTGCAAGGTGTGTGCATCCGGCTACCTCTTGCAACTGTGATCATGATATTTGGGTGGTTAAACTAAGTAGGAAGATCAGCATCTGTAGAGCGGAGACTCGATTGCATCACTTGATTTAATGTCTGGCAGAACACTGTGCAGCGATGATGGGATTGTGGCATTTTGTCACAAGTTGCACGTGTCTTGTCTTCAGACCTTGTTGCACTTTGCCCCTATGGTCTGGTCCAACTCGGTCTACTGGGTCTTCTTGCCTTCTGTTTGAGAGTTTGAATGCATTATCTTCTCAGGGAACCCCCGGTGGCACAGCATGTTAAAGTGCCCAAGGACAAACTGCCACTCTGGGCTAGAGTGAGGAAGGGGGCCAGGAAGACATCACTCCACCATGTCTCCTGAGTCAATATAACAATAATATATTTCTCATATTATGATATACTAATAATATAATATATTGTATATACATATACATATAATATTGATAATAACATTATAATAATAATACAATAAAATAATAATACAGTATTACAATTGTATATTTATATTTCACATAATATTACTAATAATAATGTAATGTTATAGCATAATATAGTAATATATAATGCTTATATTGTGCTATGTTAATAATATAATATATTGTATGTAAATAGAACTTGTAAGCTGCCCTGAGTCCCCTTTAGGGTGAGAAGGGCAGGATATAAATGTTGCTAATAAATAAAATAAACAGGTAAATAAAATAAATAACTTGCGGACCGAAAGGTCACAGGTTCAAATTCGGGGAGCGGAATGAGAGCCCGCTGTTAGCCCCAGTTTCTGCCAACCTAGCAGTTTGAAAACATGCAAATGTGAGTAGATCTGGCGAGAAGGTAACGGCGCTCCATGCAGTCATGCCGGACACATGACCATAGAGGTGTCTATGGACAACGCCAGCTCTTCAGCTTAGAAATGGAGATGAGCACCAGCTCCCAGAGTTAGTACTGTCAGGGGAAAACCTTTACCTTTACCTATCCTCTCATCAATGCTCCTCTTCTCCTCCCTCCACATTTCCCACAGGACCAGCTTGCTGCCGACATGTACAACTTCATCTCCAAAGAAGGCGACTACGCCAGATTCTTCGTGGCGGTAAGTCTTCCTCTCGCTCTCTTTGGCCATTTGTTCCATGTGCTTCGGCCTTGTTGTGGTCTCCATCCCGTGCCTAACGTCTTGTTCTCCAATGTGGGTTCTGTCCTCAGTTCTTAGAAGCCCAAGCAGATTACCATAGAAAAGCCTTAGCAGTCTTAGACAAGGTGCTCCCTGAAATCCAGGCCCAGCAAGGTAAAGTACCCTTCCGCTCCGCCTCCCGCTTTGACTGCCTTCTGCTTTGACTGCCTCTCTCTACCTCCTTTGGCATGCCTTCCTTCCGGAATAAGGGCCACCTTACTTCAGGGCCCTGCTTCCAAATTATAAATGTCAGCTGCATCTCTGACATCCTTCCAACTGTCTCATTAACACACTAACAACAAGCGGGAGATTTGTTCTGAGGAAACGACACTTCTCATACAATGAGTAGGGCATGGCAGCGTGACCTCTTCTCCTCCTGCCACTTATAGCAGGTATGGGAAAACTTGGGCCCTCCAGGTATTTTGGACTTCCAACTCCCACAGTTCCTAACTCCCTACAAATCACTCCAGTGACCTCAAAAAATAAGGTAGGTTGGTTTGCCCTAGATCAGCAAGGATTTTCTGGTCACAACGGAAGAATTCGTCTCCACTCAACCCCTGAAAAACGAAGAGGTTGATTCTGTGTTTGGAAGGAAGAATGTGAATTCGGTTCGGGTGCCTGGAATAAATTCCCAGGCCCAGAATTCCAGGTATATTTGATGCCTTCCATCTCTTCAATGTGGGTATCATTTTGTAAGAGAACAGACCAGGAGGCATTCGCTGGCCAAATGCAGTCCACTTCAACCATTTGGTTTCTATGAATGACCCAGAGCTAGTTAACCAAGAGAACTTCCTCACTTATTCTATTTCCACTCATCCCAATGCCTTTGAAAGTTAATACAAAGGGCATTCCAACTCATTCCAAGGCCTAGCTAACTAAACAGATAACTATAAGTCTAGTATAAACACAAGGTTGTCCTGTTGCTATAGTCTCACTTGTAATTCAAGATACAAGGGTTATCCAGAAAGTAGGAAGTAGGAAGGGGAGACTGGCTGGTTGAGGACGCAAGCGGCAGAGTTTTGTGGGGAAGGAGTTGCCAAGCTTATTCATCGCAATAAGTGCCTAGATTTAAATGTCGACTATGTTGAGAAGTGGTATTTGGGTGTGGCTTTCAACTGCATATGGTAAATGTTTTCTCCTTCATTTTTAATTCCAAAATGTAATCTACTTTCTGGATAATCCTTGTAGAATAATAAACATAATCTATTATTGTTCAATAAAGAACATGGGGAACAAAACAATCACATTTAGGAATGTTTTACAAAGATATAAGAAATATTATATTCATGTATGAATGTTTTTCAAAATAACTCATAGATTCCTTCAAGGCTTCGTAGTCATAACTTGATAATTCAGTATAGTCCCATGTGAGTTCAAACTGTAGTAAAAAGTCTTTAGAAGTATGTTAGGATCAGGAACGTGATCAGGAAAACAACAAGGGTTCCCGGGTGCCTTTATCCTTGTTTCAGGAAAGGTATCCCTTCTTCAGGTTGCTTGCTGCATGTCTTCAGAAGATTTATAGGCTACTAGCTGTGCCCAGCCACGCGTTGCTGTGGCGAAGTATGGTGGTATGGGAAATAAAGTATTGAGGAATTGGTGGTAGTTAAGGTAAAGGGTAAAGGTTTTCCCCTGGCATTAAGTCCAGTTGTGTCTGACTCTGAGCAGATAATAAAAGATTCTAAATGGGTTATATAGCTGTGTGGAAGGGCCTTGAGTCTACACTGCCATATAATCCAGTTAAAAACTCATAATCTGTATTTTATAGGCAATGGGGAAGAGGCCTAAGTGAGGCCTAACTCTGCCTGTCCCCTGGGCTGAGTGGGTTGCTAGGAGACCAAGTGGGCAGAGCTTAGCCTTCTAACTGGCAGCAATTGGATAAAAACAATTATTCCTCTCCCTCTAATTAGGACTTTATTTTTCTTTTCTTTTTGTTGTATGAACGTAGAGGCATGGATGAGGGGCTGTGCTGCCAAGTTTAGTGTTTCTGGGATGTGTAGTTTTGTTGTTTTGTCCTAGGCTGAAATTTCATTACCCATATATATATATATAGATATAGATATATATATATAGATATTTAAAGAGAATCATAATAGATATGTTAGGTAGCAACCAGGAGCAATAAACAATTGATAATCTTTTTACAACAATTAAAAAAGAGAACACACTTCCTCTTTGGGAGTTAAAGGCTCTGTTGCAAACTTCTGTAAGGACTGCCGGCCATCATTTCCCTTGCAAACTATGGGAAAGAGAACATGGTTGCTGCTCTTCAATTGATCTCTCTGCCTCCCTTTGAATGCTGCATGAGGCCTTAGACCTGAGGCTGGAAGGGAACACGCTTTCAGCCCTTGTCTTGCAACTCTTCCAGATTTCTTGTCTTCTGCTTCTTCTTGCATAAAACTAACCCTCTTCCACAGTCGACAACTAATCTCCTGTCTTTCGCTCTGTCTTTTCAACTGGAGCAACAGATACTGTATTTCCTTGCTTCCAATATGCGCTTTTTTCCTCCTATATAAAAATGGGGTGCATTTGGAATCGCAGGGGTAACTTGTGTGTTTTTGTTGGTGGTGGTCCTGAAATTGGGTTGTGCCTTACCATCGATGCCGTCTTAGAAGTGATCAATTATGGTAATATTAATGTTTATATGGTGGCAAATGTACTTGATAGCTGTTCTAGGTGGTTTTATTAACAAAGGGGAATTTTGAGTTGATCCGGAATGATAGCAGCCTCTCATAAGGGAACGGCTTGGAGAGGAAAATGGCCAGCCTTCTCAATATTTAATATGACCGAATGGTGGCTTTGTGTCTGGCTGTGCTGCAGGAAGTGCCAATTTCTCTGCCTCCCTTTTGGAGCCAATTTGGGGTCCCATTTGAGCACAACCTGAAGAACAATGCCCAGTCCTCGGTGCCTAGAATGGATTGGGAGGAAGGGGGAATCAAAGAACAACAATAATAAAACTTTAGCTATATTCCTCCCTATCTCCCCAGGGGGACTCAGGGCAGATTCCAACATACAAAAAGGCAAACATTCAATGCCTTAATAAAACACATACCAACAAAATAGTCCAGAATATTTATTTATTATTTATTTATTTGCAGCATTTATATTCCGCCCTTCTCACCCCGAAGGGGACTCAGGGCGGATCACATTACACATATAGGCAAACATTCGATGCCTTTTAACATAGAACAAAGACAAGACAAACATAGGCTCCAAGCGGGCCTCGAACTCATGACCTCCTGGTCAGAGTGATTCATTGCAGTGATTCATTGCAGCTGCTCTCCAACCTGCGCCACAGCCCGAGCCCAGAATAACCCCACATGTGAACGTAAAATTAAAACCTAACATTAATAAATTAAACGAAATGTAAACAAACAATCTTACATAATGGCATAAAACATTGGTCTACAGGAGCCAGGGAAGACTGGGAACGTGTGTGTTTTGGATATTTTAGTGGAAAGTTGGAAAGTTTCAAAGAGCCAGGCAACCTGGACAGGAAAAGCCAAACCAAATTTCATCCCATTTTTAAAGAAGGAGATAAATTATTTTTTTTTAAATTACCATGATATTCAGTTGCACCCATTGGACTAGATCCTGCATGTCTCTTTGCATGATTAATCTATATTTATTTTATTTATTTATTTACAGTATTTATATTCCGCCCTTCTCACCCGAGGGGGACTCAGGGCAGATCACATTATATACATATAGGGCAAACATTCAATGCCCATAAACACATCGAACCGAAACAGAGACAGACAGATGCAGAGGCAATTTAACCTTAGGGGATGTTCGATTCTGGCCACAGGGGGGAGCAGCTGCTTCATCATCCTCTCTAATGGCACTTCCTCATTCCAATGTCGTAAATTAGTTAAACTTGCCTCCCCACTTTTATAAGTGGTACCTTATTTCCTACTTGATAGATGCAACTATCTTTCGGGTTGCTAGGTCAGCAACGAGCAGGAGCTATTTTTTATTTTTAATTGATGGTTGCTCACCCTGCCACGGGCTGGTCTCAAACTCATGACCTCATGGTCAGAGTGATTTATTGCAGCAGGCTGCTCTCCAGCCTGCGCCACAGCCCTACCCAGAAGTAACCAACGAGTAGTTGGTTACTTCTGGTCAGTAAAAGGAGATTTGTGTGGCCACTCTCTTCGTTGGCGGTCGATCTGTTGTTTACAGTTTTTCAGCTCTTATTCAGAATGGGATTCCACCATCCAGCTGGGTTTTCGTGGGAATTGGAACCCCCAGAAAAGGCATCAGGAATCAACTCTTGGTGTGAAAGGGTTCACATTTGAGGCCTTGCTCCCGGCTGTCTGTGGCTGCTTCTGCAGGATGGGCAGCAACATTCTGGCTCCTCACTCAGGATAAAACCTTGCGGTGCACGTCTCCTGGTGTGGCTCCAGATGATCTTGTAAACCCAGCCGCTTCTGCTTCCAATTCCCTGCTTTTGCTGCCTCTCTAACTAGACAAATGGACAGAGAAGCCGGCCTTCGGGACTCCCCTGGAAGAGCACCTCAAGCGCAGTGGACGGGAAATCGCCCTCCCCATTGAAGCGTGCGTCATGATGCTCTTGGAGACAGGCATGAAGGAAGAGGTAGAGTCTCCTTCCCCTTCCTTTCTTTTCAAGGGGATCCTGAGACGAGGGGCCTAGATGCAGCCATTTGCTTTTCCAAAGAGGCAGCTTAACCTTCACATGGTGCACTCTGCTCAGTAGCAGATGAAGATGGATTTGTCCAGAGGTTTTGCCATCCCAATGACTGTGATGTCTGCCCCATTCAGCTTCCTTCGGGCTGCCCCAAGGCCAAGCCATGGGACTTGCATTTGCCAGAGCAGGATCCAGGGTCATAGAATCATAGAGTTGGAAGGGACCCCAAGCGCCATCCAGTCCAAATGCTTCTGCTAGGCAGAAAGACACAGTCAAATCCTCCGGACAGATGACCGCCCAGCATCTGTTTAATAATAATAATAATAATATAATGATGATGATACCATAGAATATAGACTTGGAAGAGACCCTCGGGGTCATCTGGTCCAACACCCTTTTGCCAGTCAGGAAAAGTACAATCAAAGCCCTCCAGACAGATAGCTATTCAGCTCCTGTTTAGTAGTAGTAGTATTAATATAGTAGAGTCTCATTTATCCAACGCATTTTTGTAGTCAATGTTTTCAAAACATCGTGATATTTTGGTGCTAAATTCGTAAATACAGTAATTACTACATAGCATTACTGCATATTGAACTACTTTTTCTGTCCAATTTGTTGTATAACATGATGTTTTGGTGCTTAATTTGTAAAATCATAACCTAATTTGATGTTTAATAGGCTTTTCCTTAATCTCTCCTTATTATCCAACATATTCACTTATCCAACGTTCTGCCGGCCCGTTTATGTTGGATAAGTGAGACTCTACTGTACTGCTAATGATAATGATAGAGTAATAGAATCCTAGAACTGGAAGGGATCTCTAAAGGTCTCTTCTGTTAGGAACACCATCAGAACCCTCCCAACAGATGGCCGTCCAGTTTCTGCATAATAATAATGATAATAATAATAATGATAATAATAATACCCCTTCCTGCCAGACACCATCAAACCACTCCTGACAGATAGCCATCTTGCCTCTGCTTAAAAGCCTCCAAAGAAGAAAGCTCCACCACAGCCAGGCACCAACTTAGCAGTTGGTGGTGACAGTTTCTTTTTTATTATTATTTTATTCCTGACTCCTCTAACAAGCTGTGTTGTTCTCTCTTTTCCCGCTCAGGGCTTGTTCCGCATTGCAGCCGGTGCTTCCAAGCTGAAGAAGCTGAAGGCGGCCTTGGATTGCTCCACATCCCACCTGGACGAGTTCTACTCCGACCCTCACGCTGTGGCAGGTAGGGCTCATCTACAGAGATGAGGAGTTGCCCATGGCCGAGCATTTCATTGACCCATTTATCTTTCTTTTGGGGGGGGGGGGGTGTCTGCTATCGCCTTCCTCTGGGGCTAAGACAGTGTGCCCTGCCCAGAGTCACCCACTAGGTTTCCATTCCTGCGTGAGAAACCAGAGTAGTTGTGCTCGCTGGCCTGCAACGGGAGCAGCTTAAGCAAATGTTCTGTGGTTTGTTCTGTGGGAGGCCCCCAGCTCTGCAGCAACCCTGCCTTTGGCTCTCTGTCTGTTTCCCAGCAAACCACAGGCCTCTCTCTTCTTTTTGTTAAATATAAGTCCCAATGAGGGTTTTCCCCCTTGAATTAAACCGTAACGTGAGTCATTCAGACATTCTTCCCGATGAAAGGAATCTAGTCTTTGCTGCGTTCCTAAGACGGACCGGCCTGTGGTTGCTGGAGCAGCTGCTTTTGGTTAACTCGGATTTATGGGCCACTCTAATTCCATAGTTTGGTCTCTATAAAGACTGAATGGTTGCGTTTATGGAATTAATATTTGAATGCAAGTCAAAGCCATATTTCTTCTACGAGATTCTTAATACGGTTAGCTTTTTTCTCTTGTGCCAGTTTCCTCCACTGACACAGATCTATGCTGCCTTCTGTATCTATTCTCCGTCTCAGAGGGTTTTTAAGCCTCAGAGCCTGGATGGCCATCTGTTGGAGGGCTTTAATGGTGCTTTTCCTGCCTGACAGAATGGGATTGAACTGGATAACATTTTGGTGTCCCTTCCAACTCTGGGACTCTCTGTTGTTGTTGTTGTTGTTGTTGTTGTTGTTATCATCATTCTCATTCTCACAATCATTATTAAGCAGAAACTGGATGACCATTATGCTTGTGCAATTCATCTGGAAGGCGATCCTTTTTTGGTATCTGAATTTCGTTGTGTACCCAGATACGATTTCAGGAGCCTCCTCAAAATCAGCTATTAGAAAAACCTGTTTTCAGTTAGGCAACCCAAAGATCCTGGAAGATCTGGCCAATTGGCGGCAATGGGGAACTTACAAGACTCCCCTTTCCGTTCCTGGGCTCCTTCCTTTTCTTCCTTTCAAGGGAGCCTTGGTTTGAGGAATGGGCTTAAGGAACCATGCACCACATACTCTCAAATAGAAGGGAAGAAGCTGCATCAGGCAGCCATATGTGTTAATGTGGATTTGTGTATTGATAGTGTTTAAATGCAATTTGTGTCATGCTTGTATTGCAACTGATTGCATCATCCAGTATGTACCATAGTGTGGAAAGAGTTAATTGCCAAGAAGCTATGATGACCTTGATGTGTGGCTGGAACTAGGGAGTATCCAGACACAGGTGTGTGTGCAAATTGATTGTGTCTGTTCAGTCGAGATCTGTCTGCTTAGGAGTTGAGTTCTGTCTGCCTAGAGTTTGAGTCAAGTCCTGTGTTCATCTGTCGTCTGTTAGTCTGTTTGTGTTGATTCAGTAAAACTTTATAAATACAGTACTTTTACCAACGTCTCTGAGTGTCTCTTCATTCTGCGCTCCACTGCTTCCATCCAACTACTGCTGCGCTGCAAATACTCTGACAATATGGGCTGTTTTGGGCGAAAAAAACATGGTGGCTGAGCCCTTGCCATTATGGCTGTCCAGAGAAGCCGAATAAGCCGAAAGAAAACAGCTAAAACGGATCCGTACACAAATCAAATGGCCATGTCCGAAAGGCTTTGATGATGCTTTCCCTGTCTGACAGAATGGGATTGGACTGGATAACCTTTAGGTGACCTTTCCAACCCTGGGACTCTATGGTATTATTTATTACTAGCTGTGCCCTGCCACGTGTTGCTGTGGCCAATTGGAATTACAGTGAGTAGACTCGCTGCTTGTAAGGCTGGGGGCTTTCTCTATATGGGCCTCCTTGGTTGGACTGGTTGAATGGGACGGAGTGCCCTGATGGCTTCCAAAAGTTTTTGATGTAGGGGAAATCTTGGTTAGGCAGGTTGAAGAGGAGTGAATAGTCTTGCTGCTTGGAAGCCTGGCCACTTTCTATTTTGTGGAATTGTTGGTTGGGAGGTGGAATAGTAATGAATAGTCTGAGTGTAGGAAGTATGAATGTTGTAATTAGTTACCTTGATTAGCATTGAATGGCCTTGCAGGTTCGAGGCCTGGGTGTTTCCTGGTGGAGGGAATCCTTTTTCGGGAGGTGTTATCTGGGTGTGATTGTTTCCTGTCTGGAATTGCCGTCTTCTGAGTTTTGTTTTGTATTTAGTGTCCTGATTTTAGAGATGCTATTGTTCTGTTTTCTTATTTGACCAGAGTTAATTATTACATATGAGATAGAGTAATGTTATGTATTAATAAATATGTGATAAGTGAAGCTTGGATAAGTGAGACTGTATTGTATTGTCTGTTTGGAGGGCAAGTGCCAATGTTGACATTGATGAGCTTGATTAGGACTGAATGACCTCTCAGGTCCAGTGCCTGGCTGCTTTTTGCCTGTGAAGCTGTTTATTGTTATTGTTTTGGTTTTTGTTATGATTGAGGGGTAAATTGAGGGAAAGAGAAGGAGAAAGTGAAAGTAATTGAGGCAGATGGAGCGTTCTAGTTTTTTGGGGTTTTTTTAGGCCCCATAGAGGTTGGGGATGTCTAGTTTTGTTGTATGAACCTAGAGACGTGGATGATAGGTTCTGTTGTCAAATTTTGAGGTTGGGGGGCCTTTAGTTTTGTTGTTTTGCCCGGTGGAGCGATGCCATTCTCCTTTTATATATATAGAATTATTATTCTCATTGCCATCATTATTAAGCAGAGGCTGGATGGCCATCTGTCAGGAGGGTTTTGATGGTGATTTTCCTGCCTAGCAGAAGGGGATTGGATGGGAAGGCCATTTGGATTTCTTTCCACTCTATGATTCTAACCACATACATTTCCCAGGGTTTTCTTAAGAGAAGATATTCTCAGAGGTGCTTTTGTCAGTTCCTTCATCCAAATTATTGTTTAAAACCTGACTCCAGTGCCATCTAGTGTTCAGTCTGGATAAGGTAAAGACTTTCTCCTGACATTAAGTCCAGTCATGTCCGGCTCTGGGGGTTGGTGCTCATCTCCATTTCTAAGCCAAAGAGCCGGCGTTGTCCATAGACACCTCCAAGGTCATGACTGCATGGTGCGCTGTGACATTCCCGCTGGAGCGGTACCTGTTGATCTACTCACATTTGTATATTTTCAAACTGCTAGGTTGGCAGAAGCTGGGGCTAACAGCGGGAACTCACTCCGCTCCCCGGATTCTAACCACCAACCTTTCGGTCAGCAAGCTCAGCAGCTTGTTGGGGAATATCAGCCTGGATATTCCTCGAAAAACCTCTTTCTGCTTCCCTTGTTGCTCCAGGTGCCCTGAAGTCTTACCTGAGGGAGCTGCCGGAGCCACTCATGACCTACGCCTTGTATGAAGAGTGGACACAAGTGGCAAAGTAAGGGCGGCCTGGCACGTTGGGGAAGGGGGTGTTCTCATGGGCCCTTTGAGCCTTAAGCCTCCCTGGCTGTTTCCTACCCTGTTTCCCCTAAAATAAGACATCCCCAGAAAATAAGACCTAGTAGAGGTTTTGCTAAATTGCTAAATATAAGGCCTCCCCCGAAAGTAAGACCTAGCAAAGCTTTTCTTTGAAAGCATGCCCAACGAACAGGACACTAGAGCATATAGGATCGGTAAATTACGTACCATAGAGTGTTGTACATGGAAATAATGGTAGTAACAAGAAATTCTTGATAGGATTCACAGTTTGTCTGGTTATGCTGGTTTATGATGACAACTACTGTACAGTATATAATACATGTTCATTTTTTGTTCAACAATAAATGTGAATTCTTCTTCATGGAAAAATAAGACATCCCCTGAAAATAAGACCTAGAGCATCTTTGGGAGCAAAAATTAATATAAGACACTGTCTTATTTTTGGGGAAACATGGTAGCAACCCTGCTCATCTTGTTCTCTCAGATCTTCTTTCCCAAATCTCTGCATTTTCTTTTCTGGGTCTTGAATTCTACTGGTTGAGATTTTTTCTTATATCACACATTGCATTGGGTGTTTCCTTAGAATTGAGGGGGGATGTTCCCTTAGTATTAGCGACGTAATCTTTATTTTTTGCACATAATGCTTGCCAACTCTGAGGCCCAGCATCGGGATGAAAAGCTCCCTTGCTTTTGTCTCCAGAAAATGTCTTTTTGTGTGTCCCTCTCCCTCCCCTTCAGCATCCAGGACCAGGACAAGAAGCTGCAGGACCTTTGGAGGATTTGCCAGAAACTGCCAAAGCAAAACCTGGCCAATTTCAGGTGGGTGACAGATGCATCTTCATGAACCATCTTCATTGACCAGAGGTTTTCCGCCGACCCCTTTCACCCCATTCTGATCCTAATACTTCAGGCATTCTTTGCAGATACTTGATCAAATTCCTGGCCAAACTGGCTCAGTCCAGTGACCTCAACAAGATGACGCCCAGCAACATCGCCATCGTCTTGGGACCAAACTTGCTGTGGGCCAAGACTGAAGGGTAAATGTTAGAGCTGATTTTCAAAAAAATACATGACATGTTTCTGTTTTTATTCCGATCATTGCAGGTATATATTTACCAGCCAGATTCTCATTCCATTCGCCATCCACTGAACGGATAGTTTCATTCCATTTTAACGCTGAACTTTAACAAACATAAGCAGTTCGAACTGCATATGTATTCATTCCTAAGCCAAGCCTGAATCCTACCCTGTTTCCCTGAAAATAAGACATCCCCAGAAAATAAGACCTAGTAGAGGTTTTGCTGAATTGCTAAATATAAGGCCTCCCTCGAAAGTAAGACCTAGTAAACTTTTTGTTTGGAAGCATGCAGGATTGGTAAATGTACATACCATAGATTGTTGTACATGGAAATAAAGGTACAGTAGAGTCTCACTTATCCAACGTTCTGGATTATCCAACGCATTTTTGTAGTCAATGTTTTCAATACATCATGATATTTTGGTGCTAAATTCGTAAATACAGTAATTACTACATAGCATTACTGCGTATTGAACTACTTTTTCTGTCAAATTTGTTGTATAACATGATGTTTTGGTGCTTAATTTGTAAAATCATAACCTATTTTGATGTTTAATAGGCTTTTTTCTTAATCTCTCCTTATTATCCAACATATTCGCTTATCCAACGTTCTGCCGGCCCGTTTATGTTGGATAAGTGAGACTCTACTGTAGTAATAAGAAATAATAATAATAATAATAATAATAATAATAATAATAATATGATAATAACTTTATTCTTGTATCCCACCTCCATGTCCCAGAAGGGACTCAGGGCAGCTTACACAGGGACAAGCCCAACAACAACATAAATGTACATACAAACATAAATTTAAAACAGTATAGCAATAAAATATAATATAGAAATTCTTGAAAGGATTCACAGTTTGGTTATGCTGTTTTGTGATGACAACTACTGTACTGATAATAAATTTTCATTTTAAAACATTCAACCATAAATGTGAATTCATCTTTGTGGAAAAATAAAACATCCCTTGAAAACAAGACCTAGCGCATCTTTGGGAGCAAAAATTAATATAAGAGACTGTCTTATTTTCGGGGAAACAGAGTAGGCACCAATCCACACCAGTGTTTTTGCCCCATTTGTGTGCTTTGAGCAGGGAACTCATTGTTCTTTGCCCAGCCTGCTCATATTGTTAAGGAGATATTTCAGCACCAGGCAAGGAAGACCTTACCTTGAGTAGCATATTTGCTTCCCGAGACACCTTTTGACTTTTCTTTTAAAAAAAATACTTTTCATTGACGTTTTACATAGAAACAGCATAAAATCCCAAAGGGAAGATTCATATATAGGATAGATACAGGTAGGTACGGGTAGGATTTAATGGAAAAAATATAATGTGTTGGAATATGGTAGTAGGGAAAATAGAGAAATAAAAAAGGGTAACAAAAAGAATCGGAGTATGGGAAAATGGGTTGGTAAGAGAAGGGAGGGAAAGAATTCCTGAAGGAAAAAGAAGCAGGGGGTTGGACTAGATGGCCCATGTGGTCTCTTCCAACTCTACTATTCTATGATTCTATGAAGAAAGAGAAAAAAGGAAAAAAAGTATAAACTTCCAATCTTCTCCGCTGTTGGCAATATCTATAATTGTCTGTTTTTTAAAATGCTTCCTTCTCCATTGTGTCCTGTAGTTAGCAAGTACAGTAGAGTCTCACTTATCCAAGCTAAACGGGCCGACAGAAGCTTGGATAAGCGAATATCTTGGATAAGAAGGAGGAATTAAGGAAAAGCCTATTAAACATCAAATTAGGTTATGATTTTACAAATGAAGCACCAAAACATCATGTCATACAACAAATTTGTCAGAAAAAGTAGTTCAATACGCAGTAATGTTATATTGTATTTACTGTATTTACGAATTTAGCACCAAAATATCACGATATATTGAAAACATTGACTACAAAAATGGCTTGGATAATCCAGAACCTTGGATAAGTGAGACTCTACTGTAGTTCTCCTTTCCAGATTCAGTTATAAAAATAACTTTATATTCTCATTTTGACTTTTCAACTGCATTTCCTCCCTCCCTCAGCTCTCTGGCGGAAATGGCAGCAGCAACATCGGTACACGTGGTGGCAGTTGTGGAGCCCATCATCCAGCATGCAGCCTGGTTCTTCCCTGAAGGTGAGTAAGCATACTAGTGACTCACAGCACATTATCTGTCTATCCACCTGTGCTTCACTCTCCTTTATGAAATGCTTTGGAACAATGGCAGGTCAAGACTGGAAGTGCCCTGCTGTTGCCATTTTGATATTTTTGCCACATTCAGAGTGGATTTAGGATTGTGCATATGGCTCCACGGGGACATAATTCTCATGGAAACATCCCTTTGTGGGTCTGCTCTTCCTTCAGCTGTCAAATTTGCAGGTTTGCTGTGGGTTTAAGATGCCCTCTGAATGCCTTCTTGTGAAATCCCAAGGCCATCCTGCACGGGTGCATTTAATGTGCGAAAGAATGAATATAGTGATGATGATAATAATAAATTATTTTATTTCTTACCCACCTCTCCCCATAGTTCAAAGCGGGTTACAGAACAATTAAAACACATAAACACTGCAAAAACACCACAAATAAACATTTTAAAATGTACCTCTATAATGTGTGTGTGAGAGAGATACTATATATATATATATATATATATATACACACACACACACACACACACACACACATACATACATACATATACATACACACACACACATACATACACACACATACACACATATACACACACACACACACTCACATACACACTATATACACACACACACATGCATATATACACACATGCATACATACAGTAGAGTCTCACTTATCCAACACTTGCTTATCCAACGTTCTGGATTATCCAACGCATTTTTGTAGTCAATGTTTTCAATACATCATGATATTTTGGTGCTAAATTCGTAAATACAGTAATTACTACATAGCATTGCTGCGTATTGAACTACTTTTTCTGTCAAATTTGTTGTATAACATGATGTTTTGGTGCTTCATTTGTAAAATCATAACCTAATTTGATGTTTAAGAGGCTTTTCCTTAATCCCTCCTTATTATCCAACATATTCGCTTATCCAACATTCTGCCGGATATATGTTGGATAAGTGAGACTCTACTGTATATATATTCCACTGATGGTATTGAAAGTAGGGTGTGTCTTACAATCAATTGCATCTTAGAATCAAAGAAATATGGGCAATAATGATAATGATAATAACAACTGTATTATTATTAATTATTTTGTTATTATTACATTCATTATCTCATTGTTGATTATGATGATGATGATATTATTATTTATTCCCCACCTCGCCCTGTCCCTCAGGGCAGGGTACGACATAGTCGAAACAAACTACAAATATGACAACTACTTTAAAATGCATGTATATTAAATCCACGTAATACCTATAAAATGTGGATTAAAATTGACAGTTTAAAAGGGACTGAGTAGGCTTGCTCTAATGGATTTTAACTGTGAATTTTTAAATACTGTTTATATTTAATTATGTTTTAATGTTTGCATATTTGGATATTTTGAATGCTTTTATGTCAATCTGCTTTGAGTCTCCTTCGGGAGAGATAGAGCAGGGTATAAATAAATATAATACAATAATAATAATAATAGGATTTAAAGTTCAAATTGCAAAGACTCTGGCACAAGCCAGTCAAGGTGGTCCCAGTGGTGATCGGCACACTGGGTGCAGTGCCTAAAGACTTTGGCCTGCACTTAAACACAATCGGCGCTAACACAATCCCCCCCTGCCAAGCTGCAGAAGGCCACCTTAATAGGATCTGCACACATTATTCGCCGATACATCACACAGCCCTAGACACTTGGAAAGTGTCCGACGTGTGATCCAATACAACAGCCAGCAGAGTGTCTGCTGTGGACTCATCTTGTTGTATTAATAATAATAATAATAATAATAATAATAATAATAATAATAATAATAATAATAATATTTCTGAGTATGGCTCACAAAGGATATTTTGGGAATGTCTTATGTCTTAAGATATATATGTGTGAGTACATTATTATTATTATTAAAGTGCAATTTAATAATTGCTGCCTCTCGGAAGAAGGGAAGCATCCGATGCAAGTGACGGGAATCTTTTCTTTCTTCCAGAGATGGACTTCAACGTCTCGGGCGCCTTTGTGGGGCAGCCGACGGTGAATTCAAATCACCTGCACGGTGGGAACGACTACGACTCGGGGACATTGGAGCGGAAGCGGCCCATTAGTATGGCGGTGATGGAGGGGGAGCTGCTGAGGAAGGAAAGGTACAGCCGTGGCCCTGTTTCCCCCTTTGAGATGCTCATCCTCTTTTCAGAAGAGGGCCTCCCATCATCCTTTTTGCCTTTGCCTGACTCCTTTTCGGTGTCCAATTGACCCAAAAGTCTAAAGTTAGGGATTGTCTGGAAAAGTTCTCCCTTTAAACAAACAAAGTGAAGTGCACACATCAAATGCAAGCAAGAATCCATATTTACAAGAGTTGTAATACACTGATACAGGAATAGTCATACAGTAGAGTCTCACTTATCCAAGCCTCGCTTATCCAAGCTTCTGGATTATCCAAGCCATTTTTGTAGTCAATGTTTTCAATATATCGTGATATTTTGGTGCTAAATTCGTAAATACAGTTATTACAACATAACATTACTGGGTATTGAACTACTTTTTCTGTCAAATGTGTTGTATAACAGGATGTTTTGGTGCTTAATTTGTAAAATCATAACCTAATTTGATGTTTAATAGGCTTTTCCTTAATCCCTCCTTCTTATCCAAGATATTCGCTTATCCAAGCTTCTGCCAGCCCGTTTAGCTTGGATAAATGAGACTCTACTGTACTGAGTATTTATCAGTGTTGCTATTGATAGACATTTAGTGTAACAGAGTGATATTACTGGGCATGTCGGAGGGATGTATGGGTTTCCTCATGACTTCAAAACAAAAAGGTCACAAAATGGCAGGATTCTTCCCATTTTGGACAAGCTCCATAAGACATGCAAGTGTGAAATTGGCACTAGCTATGAGGTGACTCTCAGAGATGGTCCAAACTGATGGAAAGTCCTTGGAGCAGGTTTGTTTGAGGCCTCCATTGCCCCGGTGCCATCTCTGCAACTAAGGCTACGCTGTTCCTTCCCCCTCCTTTGCTGCAGCCTGAGGAAGATCCAAAGGTAATGCGCCTGCACTCTTTGCACCTGGGTCTCCCTGCATGGAAGGAAATGGGGTTAGGTTTGCTGTGGATAATGGGAGCGGGGGATCTTTTGCTATCAGACTGCACCCTTTTCTGATGAAAGTTGATTCCCGAATGGTCCAAGTGCAGGAATATTTGGCTTCTTTTGCAGACGTGGATATTTATTAATAGGAAATGGAAGAGAAAATGTGTGGGAGGAATCACTTGTAAGATTAAAAAAGAGGCAAAAACTCACATTTATTGTTGCAGGAAATGCATCTCAGATACAAGGTTATCATCTATATCAGTGGTTCCCAAACTTATTTGGCCTACTGCCCCCTTTCCAGAAAAAATATGAAAAGGGGGCGTGGCTTAGAGGGGTGGGTGAGGCAGGGCTGAGCTTCTATCCCTGTCCTGCGGTGCCTGCCAAGACACAGGGGGTGGGGCTAGAGGAGGGGGCGGGGCCTCTTCCCAAGTGCCTGACGGGGCTGAACCTCTATACCCCGCCCCCGTGTTCTAAAAAGTGCCTCAGGGGAGGTATACAGAGGCTCAGCCCTGTCTCGCGCTCTTGGGAAGAGGCCCCACCCCTAGCCCCGCCCTCTGTGTCCCAACAACCGCCCCAGGAGAGGTATAGAGCAGGGGTCCCCAAACTAAGGCCCGGGGGCCAGATGCGGCCCTCCAAGGCCATTTATCTGGCCCCCGCCCTCAGTTTTAGACTTAGGCTCACTCAAAGTCTGAAATGACTTGAAGGCACAACAACAACAATCCTACTTGATTATCTCATTGGCCAGAAGCTTCCCACTGAAATCTTGATAAGTTTAAAATTATTTTTATTTTTAAATATTGTATTGTTCTTTCATTTACTAATATTGTAAATGAATGATATGGTAATAATATATTATATTGTGTATACATATAATATTGATAATAAATATTATAATGTAATACAATATAATATTTATTTATTATAGTACTGTATTTCTACCCCGCCCTTCTCACCCAATAAGGGACTCAGGGCGGCTAATAACAATAATACAATATAATAATATTGTATAATATAATAATATTAATTATATATCATATATTAAATGTAATATTACTAATAATATTACAGTATAATGGTATAGTACAATATAGTAATATATAATGCTAATATTGTGCTATGCTAATAATATAATATATTGTATGTACTAACAACTTGTAAGCCGCTCTGAGTCCCCCTCATAAATTATTGTTGTTGGGGGGTTTTTTTTGCACTACAAATAAGACATGTGCAGTGAGCTTAGGAATTTGTTCGTTGTTTTTTTCAAATGGTAATTCGGCCTCTCAACAATCTGAGGGACCATGAATCAGCCCTCCACTTAAAAAGTTTCAGGACCCCTGGTATAGAGGCTCAGCCCTTTATCAGGCTCTTGGAAGGAGGCCCCGCCCACTCCTCTAGCTCCGCCCTCTTTGGGTGCTCAGCCCTGTCTCCGACACTTGGGAAGAGGCCCCGCCCCTCCCCTGGCCCCGCCCCCATGTCCTAATAGGTGCCATCACCGCCCCCCTAGATCACTGCAGTGCCCACCAGGGGGCAGTAGCGCCCACTTTGGGAATCACTGATATATATTATATTTTATTGTGTAATACATCTCTGATAAAATAGTTAAGCATAAAAAAGAGATACCTAACTTTGGTAAAAGGGTCCCTAATGTTGACCTTCATTCTTCTGTGTCTATGGCAGCGTTGACTCATAGAATGCCCTTCAATGCAGTTAAGCTACATTATGATACTGCATTATATGGCAGTGTAGACGGGGCCTCAGAGAAAAGCCTCGTAGTGCTCTCTTCTCAAACAAAGAGCAATAAAGCCAGTTTATAACTGCCATATAATGCAGTTAAAATGCATTATATGGCAGTTATATAAAAACAAAGAGGAATAAATACCAGTATATAACTGCTATATAATGCAGTTAAAGTGCATTATGAAAGTCCATCCTAGTGTAGATGGGGCCTCAGAGAGGGATCTTCTCAAACAAAGAGCAAGGAAGACTATTTTTGGGAAGACAGGGGAAGCAGTCTCTCCATGCAGATAGGACTCAAAACACTTTGAACTGCCTAGATCCAAGGTGAAAACAGGAGAGCAGGCCTATGCACCGCAGGGTTCCCTCTGCCCCTCATTGCTCTGTATATCCAGTGTTGATGCTTCTTCACTTCAAGGGAAGGCTTGAATCTTCCATGAGGAGCGAGAGAAAAGGACCTTTAAATGGACAGGGATGTACCTTGCGGCCTAAAACCCAGAGTCCCCCCAGAACCCTTTCCTTAGCTCCTTCTCTCCCCAACAATAACACATTGTAGTTTGTCTTGTCCTGTCACTCACTTTGTCCTAACTGCTCTGGCAGCCGTGTCTGGGATGGGAAAAGGGAGCCCAGAGGACGAGGAACAGCTTTAGTTTGGGCTCTGGCTTAAGGGCCTATGCTGCTTTTGTCTTGGTATCAATGCTATCTGGCCTTCCCTCCTCTGAGCAGAGCGGAAGAGTGTCCATTTCCAAGTGCCTTATGTTTTGCCTTTTTTGTAGCACCTCGTAAGATGGAGACTGCCATCTTGAATGCAAATGGAGCTTAAAATAGTAGCTGTGTTATTCATGCTTTTGCCAGTGTGGGTTGGTCAGGGTTGCGTGTGCTCCGTGGCTCTTCCTCCAAAACAAAAACGCACCCCAAAAATGTGATTTTGCACAATTAGATCATGTAAATGATGCAAGCATGGGCATTTGAAACTCCCTTTGTGCCATTCTGCTTTGAGTGGGAAGGCAAGGGAGGCAGCCTTCCCTGGAAATCTTAAATCATCCTGCTGGGTGAGTCTGAGATGTTGTTTTGTATTTTGCTAACATCTTTTCAGGCTGTATCGTATGCCCGGTACCCAGTTTGGTATTTATTCTGAGGTGTTTCTGAGGAGCACACACAACCCTGCCCTGAGGACATAAACCGCCACAAATGCAGTCCCCTTGGCTCAGTCAGATGCACCGATTAACCATCCCAAAGCATTCAGATTACGACTGAAACCAGAACCCCCTTGGACCACTGAAGATGCCAATGCACATCAATATTAATTGAAAGATTGAATTGGCACCGTTATCCCATTTTTCAATGCATAAATAGCCGCACCCTCATTTTGGGGGTGAGGGGTGGGGTAGCAAATTGGGATTTTTTGTTCCTCACATAATAGTCGCAGTGTTGTTTATGGCTGATTTCCTCCTTCCCTTTCTTTCTTTTTTTCTCTGAAGGCAAAGTGTTTTAAAGACCTGAAATGGAAGCCTCTGGAAGTCAGATCTTCCCTCTTTCCTCCATAGAATCATAGAATAGTAGAGTTGGAAGAGACCTCATGGGCCATCCAGTCCAACCCCCGCTAAGAAGCAGGAAATCGCACTCAAAGCACCCCCGACAGATGGCCATCCAGCCTCTGCTTAAAAGCCTCCAAAGAAGGGGCCTCCACCACAGCCCGGGGGAGAGAGTTCCACTGCTGAACAGCCCTTCTCACAGTGAGGAAGTTTTTCCTGATGTTCAGGTGGAATCTCCTTTCCTGTAGTTTGAAGCCATTGTTCCCTTGTGTCCTAGTCTGCAGGGCAGCAGAACACAAGCTCCCTCCCTCCTCCCTATGACTTCCCTTCACGTATTTGTACATGGCTCTCATGTCTCCTCTCAGCCTTCTCTTCTGCAGGCTAAACATGCCCAGTTCTTTAAGCCGCTCCTCACAGGGCTTGTTCTCCAGACCCTTAATCATTTTAGTCGCCCTCCTCTGGACGCTTTCCAGCTTGTCAACATCTCCCTTCAACTGTGGTGCCCAAAATTGGACACAGTGTGATTCCAGGTAAAGTGGTCTGACCAAGGCAGAATAGAAAAAGGGGGAGCAGGACTTCCCTGGATCTAGACGCTATTCCCCTATTGATGCAGGCCAGAATCCCATTGGCTTTTTTAGCAGCCGCATCACATTGTTGGCTCATGTTTAACTTGTACCCCACGAGGACTCCAAGGTCTTTTTCGCACACACTGCTGTCAAGCCAGGCATCGTCCCCCATTCTGTATCTTTGATTTCCATTTTTCTGCTGAAGTGAAGTATCTTGCGTTTGTCCCTGTTGAACTTCATTTTGTTAGTTTCGGCCCATCTCTCTAGTCTGTCAAGATCGTTTTGAATTCTGCTCCAAGAGCTCCAAAGAGCTCCATTTCAGATTTTGTAAACTGCCTTGCCTTCGGGGAAAGAAAAAAAGAAGGCAGTTCATTTATTCGTTTTTTAAAAAGGAGAATCAAAGGCAAGGTATTTTTTGCACTGCGTAATAGTCGCACCCCTTTTTTCGTTCAAAAAAAGGGAGAAAATGCGACTATAATGTGATGAAATACAGCATTCCATTTTATTCCAACATTCATGGTAGAAATTGGTGCTAAATAGCCACCTCCCCTTACCTGCGTGACTGAGCCAAGGGCCATGGCCTGCCTTTGGCCTCGCAGTGCCCGAAACGGACCGAGCGGTGACTCCCTCGGGATGATCCCTTTGTCCGATTCCCCTTGTCTCTCTGTGTAGCTGGTCTGCATGGTGTCTCTCTCTCCTCTCTTTCTCCTTCGTAGCTTCGGTGTCAAGGTCATGGACTTCCCGGCGGCGAACCCCCGGAGGGGAGGCACCGTCAATAGGAAGCACACGGCCCCTGCTTTCCACCCGCCCCTCCCGCCCACCGAGGCCATGGCAGTGGCGCAGGCCGGGACGGAGCAGCCCCCGTCGGGTGTGGGGTCTGAACCCAGCCCCTTGGGTGGCCCTACCTCCACCCATGTCCCCCTTTCTGACCTGTTCGCAGAGCAGCCCCAAGGCCAAGGCATGGAGGAGAGCAGGTAAGAGGGACGGCATCCCAAAGGAAAAGGTTCAGCCGAAGAGGATGTACAACCGAAGCCTCTGAAGGCACCAAGCTCACCTTCCGATTCCCCTCTGGGCAAGAGGCGCTCCATAAATCAACCTCCAAGACAGATGTATAAGTCTAGAAATGTTAGTCAACAGGGCCAACTTGCCAGGCCAATGTAAACACCGCACCTTAAAGAAGGAACCATTCTTTGAATGATGAAAAAAGAGCTTAGCCCATCTTGGGAAAAGGAAATAGAGCGCTAGCCCCTTCCTTCTGCTCCCGCTTTCCTTTTCAACTATCTCTGGTCCCATAGGAAGACCACCCTACGCTACTTGTGTCCAGGGTCACAAACCATACTGATCTCTGATCCCTAGGAAGACCTTTTACATCCTTTCTCTCACAGAATGTGGGCCTTTGAGCATCATTGCAGGCTGATAAACCTCGCAGCTCCTGCCACGTGGTCACTGCACATCCCTGTGTCCATTTGTCAGTGTCATGGCCACTATGCATGGGATTTATTTATTTATTTATTTACAGCATTTATATTCCGCCCTTCTCACCCCGAAGGGGACTCAGGGCAGATCACATTACACATATAGGCAAACATTCAATGCCTTTTTAACATAGAACAAAGACAAGACAAACACAGGCTCCGAGCAGGCCTCGAACTCATGACCTCCTGGTCAGAGTGATTCATTGCAGCTGGTTGCAGCTGGCTGCTCTTCCAGCCTGCGCCACAGCCCGGGCCTAATGTCATAAGCGAATGGCTTTTGGTTATGACAGATCCCCTGAAGTGTCGCTGGTGCTTCCCACTCTATGAAATGACCCCCGACCTGTCCACAACGCATATCAAAATCCATAATTTTTGCCTCCAAATCTCCCTCAATTTATAAACGGGATCAAATTACACATGAGTCTATATGACAGTATAGAGGAGTGGCCTCGCAAGACACTCCAGCCACCCTGCAGCACCGAGCTGGATCCCTGGGCTTGTCCTAGAAGGACCCCATCTTTCTTCCATCCGCCCAAACTGAATGCAGTGCCACTTGCGGACAATGATTCTACTTCTTCTTCACTTGGAGAAGCCAAGTTAAATGTCCCATCCAGGACCTCTTTGCCTTGTCTGTCTTGTGCATAAATGGCATAGCATTCTGTGTCCCCCTCTTTGTTTGCTTAGTCCTTGCTTTAGTGTTAAAACGTTGGTTCGTGTTGAAGGAGATGGAAGCCAAGTGAGGGGCTTGGCTTTGGGTTTGTTTGGCTTCCGACTCTCTTCTATGTGCAAAGTGAAATGTGTAACCCTGAGTAACAACCCCTTTGTACTGACACAATCATAATGGCAATAATAATAATAATAATAATAATAATAATAATAATAATAATAATAATAATAATGACACTGGTCTCCCCCTTTATCCAGTGAAACGTAAAAAGGAAAGTATGGTATATAATCTGGTATATAATATGTAAGTACTATGTTAGGTAAAGGTTTTCCCCTGACGTTAAGTCCAGTCGTGACCGACTCTGGGGGTTGGTGCTCATCTCCATTTCTAAGCCAAAGAGCCAGCGTTGTCCGTAGACACCTCCAAGGTCATGTGGCCATAGGCATGACTGCATGGAGTGCCGTTACCTTCCCGCCAGAGCAGTATCTATTGATCTACTCACATTTGCATGTTTTCGAACTGCTAGGTTGGCAGAAGCTGGAGCTAACAGCAGGCGCTCACTCCGCTCCCCGGGTTTGAACCTGGGACCTTTCTGTCTGCAAGTTCAGCAGCTCAGCACTTTAACACACTGAGCCACTGGAGGCTTCTAGCTTATCCTATACCAATGATGGGCAACCTTTTGCTCTTGGTGTGTCAAAATTCACCAAAAAACCTATCATGACTTGGGTGGTGTGTCACTTTGCGAAAAAACCCATAATTTCGCAATATGTATAATTTAAATAACAAAAATATATAATTATAATATATAACTGTATTTAATAAATCAAAACTATTTACTACCATTATTTCCATGTACAACAATCTATGGTACCCCTTGCAGTTTCCACGCTGATTTCTCTCTATTCTAGTTTCAATGTAGTCATGAATAATGAATAATATAATAATATAATAGTAATAATTACTATTACTATTATTATACTAACATCAATCTAAACTGGATTTTAATAGAAACAGTGGTAGATCATAGCCCCGTCCCTATGGAATCTCTTACATCTACTAGTAGTATATATAGCAACGAATACTTTACCACTAGTAGACGTAAGAGATTCCATAGGGACGGAGCTATGATCTACCACTGTTTCTATTAAAATCCAGTTTAGATTGATGTTAGTACGACACCATAATCCCCTTCTTTTGCAGCTTGGATAACAGTGCCACTAAAATTTGTTTATATAGAGCAGGGGTCCCCAAACTTTTTATATAGGGGGCCAGTTCACGGCTCCGCAGGCCGTTGGAGGGCCAGACTATAGTTTTACAAAAACTGTGAACAAATTCCAATGCCCACTGCACATACCTTATTTTGAAGTAAACAAACAAAACAGGAACAAATACAGCCTCAATGTTAATAATAATCATCATCATATCATCACCATTATCATAATAAAAATAATAAAGAGGGTTGGAAGAGACCCCTTGGGCCATTTAATCCAACCCCCTTCTGCCTTTGTGCTCCAAAGCACAAGAAAAGCACCCCTGACCGATGGACTCCCAGCTTCAATATTGTTAATAATAATAATAATAATAATAATAATAATAATAATAATAATAATAATAATAATAATACATCACACAGTCCTAAACGCTTGGGAAGTGTTTGACTTATGATTTTGTGATATGAAATCCAGCATGTCTATCTTGTTTGCTCTGTTATACTGTGTCTTTGTGTCAATTATTATTATTATTGTTATTATTATTATTACTATTTATCCACCACTGCGGGGGCCGGATAAATGGCTTCGATGGGCCACATGTGGCCCCCGGGCCTTAGTTTGGGGACCCCTGATATAGAGGATATTACATTACTAACATAGTACTTACATATTATATACCAGACTAGCTGTGCCCGGCCACACGTTGCTGTGGCGAAGTATGGTGGTATGGGAAATAAAGTATTGAGGAATAGGTGGTAGTTAAGGTAAAGGGTAAAGGTGTAGAGTCCAGATAATCCAGTTAAAGCAGATAATATAAGATTATATGGGTTATACAGCTGTGTGGAAGGGCCTTGAGTCTACACTGCCATCTAATCCAGTTAAAATCTGATAATCTGTATTTTATAGGCAGTGTGGAAGAGGCCTAAGTGAGGCCTAACTCTGCCTGTCCCCTGGGTGAGTGGGTTGCTAGGAGACCAAGTGGGTGGAGCTTAGCCTTCTAAGCAATTGGATAAAAACAATTATTCCTCTCCCTCTAATTAGGACTTCATTTTTCTTTTCTTTTTGTTGTATCAACCTAGAGGCATGGATGTTGGGTTGTGTTGTCAATTTTCGAGGTTGTGGGGTGTTTAGTTTTGTTGTTTTGGCGGTCGCCAGGATTCCATTACTCTTTTATATATATAGATTATATACCATACTTTCCTTTTTATGTTTCACTGTAGATTATAGACATCTGTGTGTTTAGTAACTCCCCCTTTATCCACCCAACTTCTGATACATGCCGGCCTTGAAAGATACCTGTGGGAACCCGCAACTCAGAAGGCTGTTGATCTCCTTGAGCAGAGTCTCCCAAATAATAGGTCAAAGGGTCAAAAGCACTCACCTGAGTCTCAAATTATTATTATCATGAATGGCATCATCATTATTTACATGCCACCTTCCCCTCCAAGGATGCTTATAAACTAAAGGGATTATTGCAATATAATCTAAATTTATATGAAAAGTCGACAGTGAAAGAGAATAGTGGCATTGCTGTTAGAAGACCCGATTGATTGTCTCCTCTTGAGGCTCAGTTTGGGATTTCTTGCTGTGTTGAATGAGGCCTCCCCATGGTATTCCTAGGCCGGCCTTTTGGAGCGGTGGCCTCACCTTCTGCCTTCCTTCAACTTCTTTACAGCGCTTCAAAGTTGAAGGAGCCAACGCCCTCCACCACTCCTCCCCCCACGAGGAACGGGGGCCACGGGGGTCCTGTCTCAGGCCATCTGCAGCCAGCCGGCAGCACCGTCCAGCTCTCGGTCGGGCAGAACCATGCCTCCACCGCTGCTGGGCCCAGTCCACACGCCGTCAGGAGAGGTGAGTCCTTGACCTAGACCTAGATTTCTTGGCAAAAAAGTAGTATTATGATTGTAGGGATGGAAATATCACCAGACTGGAACATGAAGCAACACACCTGACTGGCTTAGATCTCCATGCTAATCCTCCAGTGACCTCTTGGGGCAATAGTTGGCGATCCTGTAATGGGAACCATCCTGTAAAATGTGTCTTTGTGTGTGTGTGTAAATTCACTTTTATTATAGACTAGCTTGGGGACCCGGCGGTGCCCGGGTCATTTGAGAAAGGCAATGTTTGCCTGTGTTTCAAGTGTAGTCTCGATCCAATGTCAGCTGGGGTGAGTGAGTGTGGGTGAAATACAACTCCCATATGGAAGTCTATCATCCATGGTCCATCCCACACCAAGCAACTCCAGGATGTATAGTAGGTCATGGGGACTGTATGTGTTGTGCCTGTTAGAGTGAGTAGGCTGAAGCCTGTTGGCGGTGCCCGGGTCATTTGAGAAAGGCAATGTTTGCCTGTGTTTCAAGTGTAGTCTCGATCCAATGTCAGCTGGGGTGAGTGAGTGTGGGTGAAATACAACTCCCATATGGAAGTCTATCATCCATGGTCCATCCCACTCCAAGCAATGCCAGGATGTATAGTAGGTCATGGGGACTGCATGTGTCATGCCTGTTAGAGTGAGTAGGTTGAAGCCTGTTGGTGGTAGTTTTTTGCCTCAGTGAGGGAAAAAAGTACCACCAACGTAGGGAAAAAACTCAGGGGGGTGGGTAAGGTGGGGAGTAAAAATTTTCATAAAGAGACACAAAACCATCCTTAAAAGGAAAGATTAAAAAGATAGTCATTATTGAAGTGCTCATTCATTGGAGGTGAACTATAAATCCCAGTACCCACTACTCTGAAACTTCCAGGCCAATTCCTCTCCGAAACCCACCAGTAGTCAAATCTGGGCATATCGGATCTGCATGGCAAGTTTGGCCGAGAGCCATCATTGTTTGGGTTCATAGCATTCTGGGTGTAGGTGAACTACGACTCCTCTAAATTCTCCAGTAGGAGTGACCAGGGCCGTAGCCAGAAAAAAATTTCGGGGGGGGGGGGTTGAAAATTTCGGGGGGGGGGGGTTTAACCCCTAGCACACACCCCTCCCCGCTACAAACCTGTCAATATCTGCTTGAGATAGTGCCTGGAGGGACTCTTAATGTTTTGTGTCTCATAGACTTAGCATGGGGATTTGGTTAACCAGTTAAAATTCATGAGTAAACCAGGTTTTTTTTTATAACCTGAAAAATTTCGGGGGGGGGGTTGAACCCCTAAAACCGCCCCCTCGCTACAGACCTGGGAGTGACAGTGGTCTGACTTGATGCAGGGTGAACTACAACTTCCACCATGTGCAGTTAATCCCCAAAGTCCTCCAGTAAGTTTAGTTGTAGCTCAATTCTTCTCTGTTCTGCAGAGAGATTTGAAAGAGAAGGGCAGTGGGCGGGGCCATGCAAATTCCACAGCAATGGAGAACCCTGGGATGCCTGTCTGTGGTGGAAGAAAAAGCAAAATCTAGAAGAAATGGTCCCCAAATGAAAGCATTCCTTGGGTGGTGGGCCGTAGCATTTGGGGTTGTTTGCACAGTTGGCTATGTTGGGTGTGTGTGCCAATTTTGGTCCAGATCCGAACGGTCTTTTTACTGGGGGCTGCTAATGGGAGCTCTTTCTTTCTGTGTTTGTTTCTTTCTTACAGCAGTGAAGAAGCCGGCCCCTGCCCCACCGAAGCCGGCCAACCCGCCTCCCGTCCAGCCGGGGAACCCAAGCGCCCCTTTGGCCCCGCAGCCGCCCTCGGTGTCCCCTAAGCCCCCCGCCAGGAGCCCTTCTCCGCCCTCCCAGGCCTCCTCCGCCCCCCGGCGCTACTCTAGCAGCCTCTCCCCCATCCAGGCCCCCAGCCACCCACCTCCGCAGCCCCCCACACAAGCGGGGACCCCCCCTCTGCAGCCAAAGGCCAGCCCCTCGCCCTCCAACACGGAGCCTGGGCTGGAGCAGCAGAGGCAGCCCTCTCCCCCGCCACGCACCCCGAGCCCCCCAGACACGCCGCCCCTGCCCCTTGAGAAGCAGAGCGCAGGCTCCCCACCTTCAGGGCCAGCGCTCCCTTCCCAGGACACTCCGGCCGCCCAGTCACCGCCCCCCATGCCTCAGGGGGGCACCTTGCCTCGGCTGCGGCCCGTGCCCAAGCCCCGCAACCGACCCAGCGTGCCCCCGCCGCCTCACCCCCCGGCCCCAGCGCCACAAGAGGGCTCTGTGCTGCCGGGACCCCCTTCCACCGCCTCCCGCATCGTGACCGGTAAGAGCTTTTTCAAGGCATTGCACGATGGGGCAGGTCTGCTAGGAGTCGGGGCCTGGTTGGAGTGTGCAGAAGAGCCCATAAGCCTTAGCCAATTTGATCAATATCCAGGAATACTGGGAGTTAAATGGCCAAAATGTCTGGAAGACCCCAGTTTGGGCCCATCTGTACTGACCTTTCAATGCAGTTTGACGCTAGCTAGACAATGATTAATAATACAGTAGAGTCTCACTTATCCAAGCTAAATAGGCCGGCAGAACCTTGGATAAGCAAATATCTTGGATAATAAGGAGAGATTTATTTATTTTTTCGTGTCAGGAGCAACCGGAATTGCTTCTGGATTCGGCCGGGCTGTGGCGCAGTTAGCTAGTAACCAGCTGCAATAAATCACTACTGACCGAGAGGTCATGAGTTCGAAGCTCGGGTCGGGTTAAGCCCCCGACCATTAAATAGCCCGGCTTGCTGTTGACCTATGCAGCCCCGAAAGACAGTTGCATCTTTCAATTAGGGAAATTTAGGTATGCTTTATGCAAAACACAAGGAAAGGAATGAGGAAGTACAGCCACTAGTGGACAAACAGCCACTAGTGGACAAACAGCTCCCCCTGTGGCCGGAATCGTGAAGCCGGAAAAAAATGTTAAATGCCTCTGTGTCTGTCTATATATGTTGTTTGTCTGTTGGCATTGAATGTTTGCCATTCAATGGTGAGAAGGGCAGAATATAAATACTGTAAATAAATAAATAAATAAATATTTAGAGAATTGGCCGTCTGCAAGGACGTTGCCCAGGGGACGCCCGGATGTTTTGATGTTTTACCATCCTTGTGGGAGGCTTCTCTCATGTCCCTGCATGGAGCTGGAGCTGAAAGAGGGAGCTCACCCGCACTCTCCCCAGGTGGGATTCGAACCTGGCAGCTTTCAGGTCAGCAACCCAACCTTCAAGTCACAAGGCTTTTATCCCCTAGGCCACCGGAGGCTCCTATAAGGAGAGATTAAGGAAAAGCCTCTTAAACATCAAATTAGGTTATGATTTTACAAATTAAGCACCAAAACATCATGTTATACAACAAATTTGACAAAAAAGTAGTTCAATACGCAGCAATGTTATGTTGTAATTACTGTATTTACGAATTTAGCACCAAAATATCACGATATATTGAAAACATTGACTGCAAAAATGGCTTGGATAATCCAGAAACTTGGATAAGCGAGACTTGGATAAGTGAGACTCTACTGTAATTATATTATTACATCAATTTATTATTGCTACTATTACCCACCTCTTCCTACGGCAGTGGGCTAAACAAAACTCATAATGTGCCCCAGTGGTTTGTGTCATTTCCATCCAGTCCTGAAACTGGTTTCAGGATTTCTTGCACATCAAAGCCCACTATCTTCAATTCGAGTAATGTTATGTTGTAATTACTGTATTTACGAATTTAGCACCAAAATATCATGATATATTGAAAACATTTGACTGCAAAAACGGCTTGGATTATCCAGAACCTTGGATAAGTGAAGCTTGGATAAGTGAGACTCTATTATAATTATATTATTACATCAATTTAATATTGCTACTATTACCCACCTCTTCCTGTGGCAGTGGGCTAAACAAAACTCATAATGTGCCCCAGTGGTTTGTGTCCTGAAACTGGTTTCAGGATTCCTTGCACATCAAAGCCCACTATCCTCAATTCGAGTTTGGAACTGCCTTAAATGATCAGTGTAGCCATTCCCTTTAGTGCAGATTGCTGGTTAGCAAAGCAAATACGTGGTTGAGGACCTTATTGGGCACTGGTTTGACTTCCTTGCTGTTTATTAAGCTGGATTCTGTGTGCTTTTAATGGGACTTGTGGTGAGAAAGCATAAATACTTCCTGGGCTTTTAGGCCGAAGGGATGCATGCCCGCAATTTAATGGTACCAGAGCTCTAATGCGTTGGCCTCAATCCTACAATCCTTATTGAAGCTTCGCCGGCAAATAACCCTTTGAATCCCCTCTAGGTGGTAAGCGCCGTGTGCGAGTAACCCATTCTAACTGAGAATTTTATTAAACAATCTAGATGTTTGACCTGCGTTATTCAGCAGGAACTGAGAGTGGAAATGGTAAGGAGGCCCCCCGATTGGCCGGACCCTCGTCTTGTGTGTGAACGCGAAGGAATCACGGGCGCCGCTTGGCCGCGCACTAACCGGGCTCCATTAACACGGCTTGGCGCTTGCCCTTCCGAACTAATCCTGCATGCGGGAGGAGAGGGGGGCTCCTTTGGGTTCCCCCTCACCCCAAACCCTAACACATTGGGGGGGGGGGGATGCGCCCAGAGAGACACCCTTATTTGGGACAGCTCTTTAAAGTCCCATTCCAGGTTCAAATCTCTACTTTATAGACGTCTTTGTTGTTTCAAGATATTAAACATGACACTTGTGAATGCCTCTTCCTCTCCCCAATTAATAATAATAATAATAATAATAATAATAATAATTGACAAAATCACGATCTGCCAACTGCAAAAGGCCACCCTACTGGGATCTGCACGCATCATCCGAAAATACATCACACAGTCCTAGACACTTGGGAAGTGTTCAACTTGTGATTTTGTGACATGAAATCCAGCATATCTATCTTGTTTGCTGTGTCATAATAAAATAATAATTCAAAGACTCTGGCAGAAACCAGTGCAGGTGGTCCTGGTGGTGATCGGCACATTGGGTGCTATGCCAAAAGATCTCAGCCGGCATTTGGAAACAATAGGCATTGACAAAATTACGATCTGCCAACACCAAAAGGCCACCCTACTGGGATCTGCGCACATCATCCGAAAATACATCACACAGTCCTAGATACTTGGGAAGTGTTCGACTTGGGATTTTGTGATACGAAATCCAGCATATCTATCTTGTTTGCTGTGTCATAATAAAATAACAATAATAATAATTTGGTGGTCCAGGAGCCCCTGATGGCGCAGCAGGTTAAACCGCTAAGCTGCTGAACTTGCTGACTGAAAGGTCGGTGGTTCGAATCCAGGGAGCAGGGTGAGCTCCCGCTGTTAGTCCCAGCTTCTGCCAACCTAGCAGTTTGAAACCATGCAAATGTGAGTAGATCAATAGGTACTGCTCTGGTGGGAAGGTAACGGTGCTCCATGTCGTCATGCTGGCCACATGACCTTGGAGGTGTCTACAGACAATGCCGGCTCATCAGCTTAGAAATGGAGATGAGCAACAGCCCCCTAGACTTAATGTCAGGGGAAAACCTTTACCTTTTACTTGGTCGTCCAAGCAATTAAATATGACACTTGTGAATGCCTCCTACCCTCCCCAATAAATAATAATACTAATTTTGTTACTTATTACCTGCCTCTCCCTACAGACAATTATAACACCATTAAAATGTGTATCATAATTCACACAAGACCAGATCTATTATTATTATTATTATTATTATTATTATTATTATTATTATTATTATTATTCTCTTTTTGTCTCGACTAGATTGAGACACAAAGGGGCTTCCCGTCTCTTTCTCCGTCTTTTGCCAGGGTTGGTTTGTGGGAGGATCTGTCTCTGAAGGAAATCAATTGCCAGTTTCTACAGTTAGTCCTATGCAGTTGATGGGGTTAGAAGAGGCATGGGCAAACTTGGGCCCTCCAGGTGTTTTGGACTTCAACTCCCACAATTCCTAACAGCCTACCGGCTGTTAGGAATTGTGGGAGTTGAAGTCCAAAACACCTGGAGGGCCCAAGTTTGCCCTTGCCTGAGTTAGAGGTCCTTTATTTATTTACGTACTCATTGGATTGGGTAAACAAGGCCTCCATGTTTGTGAGCACAAGTCCTTTGTGTTTGTGGGTGTCGTGCATTGACATCAAGCCGTCGCATATGTCCTGTATGGTCAGAAGTCTCGTCCTGCTTCTTTGTCATTTTGTGGTGGACAATTATCATATCTCTTTTAATATATCCAACTGGGCCCACTTCCAGGTACCAGCCGGGTCGCCATCCACACATGGCCCAGTTTGTGACTCTATAAACCAGAATCCCCTCCTATGAGAAGGAACATTCCCCTCTTCTCATGGACCGGGGAAGTCCCATCAGTTGGTAAAATAACAACAACAACAATGAGCAAAGTCTGTTAGAACAAACATCCTCTTCTTTCATGGATTGGGCAGTTCCCTTGATTGGCTTTCCCTTTGAAATAATAGTAATAGTAACAACATGCCCTGTTTCCCTGAAAATAAGACATCCCCAGAAAATAAGACCTAGTAGAGGTTTTGCTGAATTGCTAAATATAAGGCCTCCCCCGAAAGTAAGACCTAGTAAAGTTTTCGTTTGGAAACATGCAGGGTTGGTAAATGTACATACCATAGATTGTTGTACATGGAAATAAAGGTAGTAACAAGAAATAATAATAATATAATATAATAACTTTATCCTTGTATCCCACCTCCATCTCCCAGAAGGGACTCAGGGCAGCTTACACAGGGACAAGCCAAACAACAACAGCATAAATTTACATACAAACAGAAATTTAAAACAGTAATTTTAAAACAGTAAAGCAATCTATATATATAAAAGGGTAATGAAATTTCGGCCTAGGACAAAACAACAAAACTACACATCCCAGAAACACTAAACTTGGCAGCACAACCCCTCATCCATGCCTCTACATTCATACAACAAAACGTTCCAGCTACTCCAGAGAATGGCGAGGCTTTGAGACTGCAAGGCTATTCACTGCTATTCCACCTGGCCAACAAAGGATTCCCATAAGCCACAGCAACGCGTGGCTGGGCACAGCTAGTAAAATATAATATAGAAATTCTTGAAAGGATTCACAGTTTGGTGATGCTGTTTGGTGATGACAACTACTGTACAGTAGATAATAAATTTTCATTTTTAAAAATTCAACCATAAATATGAATTCGTCTTTGTGGAAAAATAAGACATCCCCTGAAAATAAGACCTCGCACATCTTTGGGAGCCAAAATTAATATAAGACACTGTCTTATTTCCGGGGAAATAGGGTAGTAAGAACTGCACAACAACAATGAGCAAAGTCTATTAGAATTAACACTCTTCTCCTTTCGTGGACCACACAGCTCATGTGGTTAACTTTCCCTTGGGAATATAATAATAATAATAATATATTCCCAAGATTGAACTGCAAAGACACTGGCAGAAACCAGTGCAGGTGGTCCCGGTGGTGATCGGCACATTGGGTGCCGTGCCAAAAGATCTTAGCCGGCATTTGGAAACAATTACGATCTGCCAGCTGCAAAAGGCCATCCGACTGGGATCTGCATGCATCATCCGAAAATACATCACACAGTCCCAGACACTTGGGAAGTGTTCGACTTGTGATTTTGTGATATGAAATCCAGCATATCTATCTTGTTTGCTGTGACATAATATAATAATAATAATAATAATAATAATAATAATAATAATAATAATAATAATAATAATAGAGTGTGGCTCTCACAACATTAAAAACAGTTCCTTGACTCAAGCCACAAGGAGGGGCAGGTAATAACTTGTTGTTGTTGTTGTTTTCAACTTTTGAATCCTCGATGAGTTTCCAGGACTTTGTGCCCAGAATAAATTTTTTTTCCTCTTAGCAGATCTGAAAAAAACACTTTTAGAAAAAAAGGGGGGTGCGACTATTACGTGATGAAAAAATAATCTGCCTTTGATTCTATGGTTTCTGGTTTTTAATTTTTTTAAAAAAGAGGGGTTTTCCAAATGCACATTTTCAAAGGCATGGCCTGGTTGGCCTTGTCTCTGCAAGGGAAATGTGTCCTTTCCATGGATGCATGTTCCCCATATTTCACACCATAATAGTTGCGTCTCTTTTTAAAAAATTCCATCCTTCTTTCTCCAAAGGCAAGTCCAGTTACAAAATATGAAATGGAGCTTTTTGGAGGAAGGATGAATGCCCGTTTCAGGTTTTTTCAATTGTCTTAAGGCCTCGGAAAAAGCGGGAAGAAGGTTTCCCCATTTTTCCTTTCTTCCTCCCTCTTTTTCTGAAGGCAAGGCAGTTTACAAAATTGGAAAGGAGGAAGGAGGGAAGAGCGGAGCTCCAGAGACCCCAATTTCATAGTTTTTAAACTGCCTTGAGGCCTTCGGAGAAAGACAGGAGGGAAGGAAGGAAGGAAAGAAGCTGGGATTGCCCCAGTTGGCTCTGCGACTATTATGCGAGGAATACAAAATCCCCATCTTGTCATCCCTCTAAAACGGGGCTGCGACTACAGTAGAGTCTCACTTATCCAACATAAACGGGCCGGCAGAACATTGGATAAGCGAATATCTTGGATAATAAGGAGGGATTAAGGAAAAGCCTATTAAACATCAAATTAGGTTATGATTTTACAAATTAAGCACCAAAACATCATTGTCATGATCTCCAATCTTTGACATCTCTGGTCGGCTGACAAAGAACAGATGCCAGCCATAAAACGGGCCAGCCATAAAACCCCAATTACCCTCTGGTATGTGAGAGCCCCTATATAAATGGGCCAAAGAGAAGGTTCTGCTATTCTGTACAGTAAAACCTGTTGGAATCTACCAGCGTGTGTCTTGATGCTTTTTCTGAAGGAAGACTGACCCACAGCACAACGGGGTGAAGAGAACCCAACAATCATGTTATGCAACAAATTTGACAGAAAAAGTAGTTCAATACACAGTACGTAGTAATTGCTGCTTTTACAAATTTAGTGCCAAAACTTCACAATGTACTGAAAACATTGACTGCAAAAACACTGACCACTAAAAGGCAGACTGCGTTGGATAATCCAGAACGTTGGATAAGCGAATGTTGGATAAGTGAGACTCTACTGTATTATGTGAAGAATACAAAATCCCCATCTTGTCATCACTCCAAAACGGGGCTGCGACTATTATGTGATGAAATAACGCCTAATAGTTGCAAAGACGTACACGTATGTCTTTGTGTTTTATGTTTTTCTGCTTTCTCCTCCTCCTCTCCTGTGCAGACTCCAGCCCCAGTGTCCCAGATCCATTGCCACGAGGCCTTTCCGCTGCGGAGCCTCCGACCCCCACGGGACTTGTGACGTTGCCTCTGCCGCCTCCGAGTTCGAATCCCCACAACCACCTTGTGCTGGATGTCGACCGCGACACGGAAAGCACCGCCCTGTAAAAGAACGGAAATGCTCCGGGATGGAGGCGGCTGAGGCCTAACAGCGAGAACCTTTTGTAAAGAAGATTATGGCATTATCTGTCCGTATCCGGTTTGGTGACCTGTGCCTTGACGGCGAGGCCGAAGCTACGCCTTTCGGGAGCCTCACTGCTGCTGTTGCAACCAAGATGGTGTTCTGCGCCAAAAAAAGAAAGAAAGAAGAGAAAACAAACCCAAGAGAATCCAAAGCAATGCATGTTGTTAACCCTGGAAGTAACCTCTCTCTGGAACTTCTTCCTCCTCCTTCGCTCTGGCCTCCGACATGCTGCAGACTTCTTTCTGTTGTTGTTGTTAAAACTATGAACCAAAAAAGCAAAAAAGATACTCTTGCCGCCAGCCCTGCGGAGCGGGACTGCTGGTTATCGGTCTCTCCTCCCGACAGCGGATGTTCTCCTTGTGCCTTGAAGGAAACAAAGCTTTTTTTTCTCTCTCTAACCATTTCAGCACTAGGCGCTCTCTCTTGTTTTTTTCTTAAAGTATTATTTACCTCTTTTTTTGTTTTTCCCCCATAGTTATTTGTATTTACCTCCCTGTTTTGTTTGTTTTTCTTTAACGGCCGGTTAGACAGTGGCTATCAAGCTAGAAAAACTTTCCGGAGGAGGGGGGGAACAAATGTGTATTTGCTTCCGGTTGTTGAAATCGGGAAGTGATTTTGAGCCTCTGCTCTGAGTAAAAACCCACCTCACTTTCGGAAATGGCTTGGAAAAGTACATTCATTGTCATCGCGGCGGCCTAAACCCAATGGCCAGCCCTGGGTCCAGTTGGTTCATTGGGTTTTGTGTAAGAAGTATCCATCGTTCTGCAGCAAAATCAATAGGTCTCATTCGCAATGGGCCTTATTTCCTCACTCTCAAGGGGGATTTTGACCTTTGCTTCCATCCAGAAGGGCTGCCTTAATAGGGAATAAGTGGTATTTGAAGCCTCTCGGATCATAGAGGAAGGTACCCCATGGGTTATGTAGTCTAGCCTCATTCTGCCCAATGGAGGACATCCCAAGCAGACATCCATTCCAAAGGGTTTAAACAGCTTATTTTCAATAGTTCCATTTTATTGTTTGCATATTTTTGGTTATACAGTAAATTACATTGGGTTTTATTAGGAGCCATTTTGATCATGATGATGATGATGATGATGATAATAATATTATCCTACTACTATAGGTATTGGAGCCCCAGTGGCAAAGTGTGTTAAAGCACTGAGCTGCTGAACTTGCAGACCGAAAGGTCCCAGGTTTAAATCCAGGGAGCGGAGTGAGCGCCCGCTGTTAGCTCCAGCTTCTGCCAAGTTAGCAGTTCAAAAACATGCCAATGTGAGTAGATCAATAGGTACCGCTCTGGTGGGAAGGTAATGGCGCTCCATGCAGTCATGCTGGTTACATGACCTTGGAGGTGTCTACAGACAACGCTGGCTCTTCGTCTTAGAAATGGAGATGAGCACCAACCTCCAGAGTCAGACAAGACTGGACTTAATGTCAGGGGAAACCTCCATATACTCCAGTTCAGTATGGATTTTAAACAGCTTTGTCGAAGGGGCCTCATATAATCCCGTTCTAAGCAGATAATATAAGATTATAAATATAATATGTAGTAATTACTGTAGTATAATAATACAGAATAATCTAATTTCTAAAACCAGGACAGTAAATAAAGAGCAACACTCTGAAAACAGGGGAAACAATCAGGGCCAGATAATATAATATCTGGCAGGAAGGTAACGGCGCTCCATGCAGTCATGCCGGCCACATGACCTTGGAGGTGTCTACGGACAACGCTGGCTCTTCGTCTTATAAATGGAGATGAGCACCAGAGTCCCAGAGTCAGACACGACTGGACTTAATGTCAGGGGAAACCTTTACCTTTTTACTATAGGTGATCATCACTCATGTCTGGGTATCAATAATAATAATGCCTCACAACCTCAGGATGCATGCCATAGATGTGGGCAAAACGTCAGGAGAGAATACTTCTGGAACATGGCCATACAGCCCTGAAAACATACAATAACCCAATAATAATAATAATAACAAAGGCACAACTACGTGGCCCAAATGATTCATTGGAACTTAGGCCTCAAGTACCACCTCCCAGCAGAAAAGAACTGGTGGGATCACAAACCTGCAAAAGTATTGGAAAATGAGCACGCAAAGATACTGTGGGACTTCCGAATCCAGACTGACAAAGTTCTGGAACACAACACACAAGACATCACAGTTGTGGAAAAGAAAAAGGTTTGGATCATTGATGTTACCATCCCAGGTGACAGTCGCATTGACGAAAAACAACAGGAAAAACTCAGCCGCTATCAGGACCTCAAGATTGAACTTCAAAGACTCTGGCAGAAACCAGTGCAGGTGGTCCTGGTGGTGATGGGCACACTGCGTGCCGTGCCAGCTGGCATTTGGAAACAATAAACATTGACAAAATTACAATCTGCCAACTGCAAAAGGCCACCCGACTGGGATCTGCACGCATCATCCGAAAATACATCACACAGTCCTAGACACTTGGGAAGTGTCCGACTTGTGATTTTGTGATATGAAATCCAGCATATCTATCTTGTTTTCTGTGTCATAATAATAATAATAATAATAATAATAATAATAATAATAATAATGGGAGATTCACTGTATAGGCCATTATCCCATTTCCAGACGTTCATTTTAAGGTTCAGTTGAAACCTACCCTCCTGGAACTTAAAGCCATTATTGTTGTTATTATGTATATGACTACTACTACTAATGTTTTATTTATTACTATATTTGTTATATTATTAATATTATGCAGCAGAGAACTCCCCAAGTGTTGCAAATACAAACATCTTTATTGATGCCTTTCCTGAAGCGGATAGACCCCAAGAATCCCAGGCCAAAGTTTGCATTTAGGCTCATATCACCAATGATCCTCTCATCCTGCATTTTGGATGGAAATCCAGAGCCTTTCACATCAGCATATGGGCAGGAGTGGGCCACACTGTTTCTGCAAAGGAAGCGCAAAGACACCAAGCGGTTAATGATCATAATTGAGACCAAAGGGTGCGTCTACACTGCAGTTTGGCACCACTTTCAACTCTTTTTCACTCTCATTTCTCCCCTTTAACCTATACTAACATGTCAAACAAAAATAGCATAGGAATGAAAACCACATATCTTTAATCTTAAATACTGCTAACTCCACCAGTTACCTGCAGAAAAGGTTATTATATGAGGGTTATCCGCAAAGTAGGTTACGGTTTGGAATTAGGGGCCGGGCTGTGGCTCAGGCTGGTGAGCAGCCTGCAGCAATAAATCACTCTGACCATGAGGTCATGAGTTTGAGGCCAGCCCATGGCGGGGTGAGCACCCGTCAAATAAAAAAAAAAATAGACCCTGTTCGTTGCTGACCTAGCAACCCGAAAGATAGTTGCATCTATCAAGTAGGAAATAAGGTACCACTTATAAAGTGGGGAGGCAAATTTAACTAATTTACAACATTGAAATGAGGAAGTGCCGTCAGACAGGATGATGAAGCAGCTGCTCCCCCCTGTGGCCAGAATCGAACATCCCCTCAGGAAAAGCTTAAATTGCCTCTGCGTCTGTCTCTGTCTCGGTTCTATGTGTATATGGGTATTGAATGTTTGCCCTAGATGTATATAATGTGATCCGTCCTGAGTCCTCTTCGGGGTGAGAAGGGCGGAATATAAATACTGTTAATTAATTAACTAATTAAAAATGAACAAAGGTAAAGGTTTTCCCTGACGTTAAGTCCAGTCATGTCTGACTCTGGGGGTTGGTGCTCATCTCCATTTCTAAGCCAAAGAGCCGGCGTTGTCCGTAGACACCTCCAAGATCATGTGGCTGGCATGACTGCATGGAGTGCCGTCACCTTCCCGCCGGAGCGGTACCTATTGATCTCCTCACATTGGCATGTTTTCAAACTGCCAGGTTGGCAGGAGCTGGAACTAACAGCGGCCGCTCACGCCGCTCCCGGGAATTGAACCTGGGACCTTTCGGTCTCCAGCTCAGTGCTTTAACGCACTT